>NC_134404.1:92657736-92957736 GCF_038048845.1 Mixophyes fleayi | reverse complement strand
CTGCAGCCATTTGAACTTGCCACACGAGAAGTCAGTTCCGACACTGCCAGCTTGAGTCAGGTCATTCCCCTGATCAGGCTGTTGCAGAAGCAGCTGGAGAAAGTGAGGGAGGAGCTGGTAAGCCATTGCGATTACACCAAGCATGTAGCTCTTGTGGATGTAGCCCTTCGTACTTTTTGCCAGGATCCGAGGGTGGTCACTCTTTTAAAGTCAGAGGAATACATTCTGGCCACCGTGCTCGATCCTCGGTTTAAAGCGTATGTTGTGTCTCTGTTTCCGGCGGACACAAGTCTACAGCGGTGCAAAGACCTGCTGGTCAGGAGATTGTCCTCTGAAGAGGACCGTGACATGCCAACAGCTCCACCCTCATTTTCTTCCACATCTATGGCTGCGAGGAAAAAGCTCAGTTTTCCCAAAAGAGGCACTGGCGGGGATGCTGATAACATCTGGTCCGGACTGAAGGACCTGCCAACCATTGCAGACATGTCTACTCTCGCTGCATTGGATGCTGTCACAATAGAAAAAATTGTGGATGATTACTTTGCTGACACCATCCAAGTAGACATGTCAGACAATCCATATTGTTACTGGCAGGAAAAAAAGGCAGTTTGGAAGCCCCTGTACAAACTGGCTCTATTTTACCTGAGTTGTCCCCCCTCCAGTGTGTACTCGGAAAGAGTTTTTAGTGCAGCGGGGAACCTGGTCAGTGAGCGGCAAAGGAGGTTGCTTCCTCACAACGTTGAAAAAATGATGTTTATAAAAATGAATAATCAATTCCTCAATGAAGTACAGCACTGCCCTCCAGATACTACAGAGGGACCTGTGGTTGTGGAGTCCAGCGGGGACGAATTGATAATGTGTGATGAGGAGGAAGTACACACTGTAGGGGGAGAGGAATCAGAGGTTGAGGATGAGGACGACATCTTGCCGCAGTAGAGCCTGTTTAGTCTGTACAGGGAGAGATGAATAGCTTTTTTGGTGTGGGGGCCCAAACAAACCAATCATTTCAGCCAAAGTTGTTTGGTAGGCCCTGTCGCTGAAATGATTGGTTTGTTAAAGTGTGCATGTCCTATTTCAACAACATAAGGGTGGGTGTGAGGGCCCAAGGACAATTCCATCTTGGAACTTTTTTTTTTGCATTATATGACCAATCAACAGTCGTTTGCCATGTTCAAAAAGTAAAACCAAATTTAAAAAAATTCAAGAAATTAAACCAAAAGTAAAATGCTGTGTCATAATTTAAAACAAGAGGTATTGACGTGCTCTAAAACTACTGTATTGTTGTTTATATTTTATAAACACTACACTTGAAAGCTTGAGTCTTTCAATAAAAAAGTAACTGTCCATTGCACGAATATTTGCAACAGGGACAATTTTAGGGTTAAGAAAGTCAACTAATAACACTTCGACGCTGTCTGTCTTTATAAACACTACACTTGGAAGTTGGAGGAGGTATTGTGGCCCCGGCACCAAATTTACTACCGGGGCCACTCCACTGTGCAGTCCATATTTAGGTGTATCAGATATTAAACAACGGTGACAGTTGATGCCCAATTTTTTAATTATATTGTGGCCTCGGTACCAAATTGTGTACCGGGGCCACCACACTACGCAGTCCAGATACTTGTTTGGTGGAATTCAGACCAGTTGAGGGTTTTATTATTATATTGTGGGGACCACTCTATCTATACCACACTACAACTCTATACCACTCTATTTAATACTTTAATTCTATTTAATACTTTAATTCTATTTCATACTTTAATTCTATTTAATACTTTAATTCTATTTCATACTTTAATTCTATTTAATACTTTAATTCTATTACTAATTACCATAAAGAGGAACTGCCGCTTCTATTTAATACTTTAATTCTATTAGTAGTTACCATAAAGAGGAACAAAATAAACCAATTTTACCAAAAGTATAATATGACTTAGACTTACAAACACTACACTTGAAAGATGGTGCCTTTAAATGAAAAAGTCAGTCTTCATTGCACGACTATGTGCAACAGGGACAGTTTTTTGGTTTACAAAGTTAACCAATAACACTTCGACCCTGTCTGTCTTTAACATACTTGATGGGATCTCAATGACGAATTGTCTGTACCATGTTTGGAGGAGGTATTGTGGCCCCGGTATCAAATTGGGTACCGGGGCCACCCCACTACGCAGTCCAGATACTTGTTTGGTGGAATTCTGACACGTGGAGGGTGTATTTATTTTATTGTGGCCCCGGTATCAAATTGGGTACCGGGGCCACCCCACTACGCAGTCCAGATACTTGTTTGGTGGAATTCTGACACGTGGAGGGTTTTTTAATTATATTGTGGCCTCGGTACCAAATTGTGTACCGGGGCCACCACACTACGCAGTCAAGATAGATAGATGCGTATCATAGATAAAGTACATTCAGTGGTGTGGGGCAAATTGAAAAATATTCAAAATGCACTGACATTATCAAAAACAAGAGGTTGTCACACGCTAAAACTCCAACATGTATATGATGGAGAGGATGGAGGAGCAGCCGTATGTGTAGTGTAATGCAGACCTGTTGAAGGTTTTTTATATATTTTATTGTGGTGCCCAGTGCCCACTCCTCTAGGCAGTCCAGGTACATTTATTGGTGCGATTCATAAAAGTTCAAGGTTTTTAATATATTGTGGTGACCCACTCCTCTACGCAGTCCAGGTACATTTATTGGTGCGATTCATAAAAGTTCAGGGTTTTTAATATATTGTGGTGACCCACTCCTCTACGCAGTCCAGGTACATTTATTGGTGCGATTCATAAAAGTTCAGGGTTTTTAATATATTGTGGTGACCCACTCCTCTACGCAGTCCAGGTACATTTATTGGTGCGAATCAAACAAGTTGATGGTTTTCTTATTATATATATTGTGGTGACCCACTCCTCTACGCAGTCCAGGTACATTTATTGGTGCGATTCATAAAAGTTCAGGGTTTTTAATATATTGTGGTGACCCACTCTTCTACGCAGTCCAGGTACATTTATTGGTGCGATTCATAAAAGTTCAGGGTTTTTAATATATTGTGGTGACCCACTCCTCTACGCAGTCCAGGTACATTTATTGGTGCGATTCATAAAAGTTCAGGGTTTTTAATATATTGT
Organism: Mixophyes fleayi; assembly: GCF_038048845.1. Taxonomy (NCBI): domain Eukaryota; kingdom Metazoa; phylum Chordata; class Amphibia; order Anura; family Limnodynastidae; genus Mixophyes; species Mixophyes fleayi. The sequence continues at coordinate 92,954,602 of NC_134404.1, read as the reverse complement.
GGTGACCCACTCCTCTACGCAGTCCAGGTACATTTATTGGTGCGAATCAAACAAGTTGATAGTTTTCTTATTATATATATTGTGGTGACCCACTCCTCTACGCAGTCCAGGTACATTTATTGGTGCGATTCATAAAAGTTCAGGGTTTTTAATATATATTGTGGTGACCCACTCCTCTAGGCAGTCCAGGTACATTTATTGGTGCGAATCATAAAAGTTCAGGGTTTTTAATATATATTGTGGTGACCCACTCCTCTACGCAGTCCAGGTACATTTATTGGTGCGATTCATAAAAGTTCAGGGTTTTTAATATATATTGTGGTGACCCACTCCTCTACGCAGTCCAGGTACATTTATTGGTGCGAATCATAAAAGTTCAGGGTTTTTAATATATATTGTGGTGACCCACTCCTCTTCGCAGTCCAGAAAGATACCTTGTTGCAACGTTTTGGACTAATAACTATATTGTGAGGTGTTCAGAATACACTGTAAATTAGTGGAAATGCTTGTTATTGAATGTTATTGAGGTTAATAATAGCCTAGGAGTGAAAATAAGCCCAAAAACTTGATTTTTAAACTTTTTATGTTTTTTTCAAAAAAAATCCGAATCCAAAACCTTAAATCCGAACCGAGACCTTTCGTCAAGTGTTTTGCGAGACAAATCCGAACCCCAAAAATAACGGAAATCCGGATCCAAAACACAAAACACGAGACCTCAAAAGTCGCCGGTGCACATCCCTAAAAATAATACACATAAATCCAAGGGAAGGCGCTCTGGATCCAGTGAACAGAGCTGATAGAGCATGGGGTGTATAAACAGTTGAATTCTGCCCTAATACTACGTCCTCGCTCTTTTTTTTACCAAAAGAGTAGTTGCTGCTACACTTCTGAGACATGTAGGGAGTGATCTTGCCACAGTGTCCAGTGGTGCACTGTAGTATGCTATCGGTCTGCTAGCGTCACCATGTTTCTGTGTGAGGACACCTGCTGCACAACCATCAGCTTCCATACAGTATAGCTCAAAAGGCTTTTCATAATCAGGTATTCCCAGTGCAGGTGCTCTAGTCAGACTATCTTTAAGATTAAAGAACGCTTGCTCTGACTCTTCTGTGTGTACGACAAGTTCTGGTTTTGAGGAAGAGACTAGCTCCTGCAATGGTAATGCCAAAATAGAAAAACCTGGGATCCAGGATCTACAGTTTCCACACATCCCCAGGAAGGTACGAATCTGCTTCTGGCTCTGCGGCAGAGTCATGTGTTGTATAGCCTCAATCCTGTCAGTTGTCAGGTGTCTTAGCCCCTTGGTGAGGCAGTGCCCTAAGTATTTTACCTTAGCCTGACATGGCTGTAATTTATCCTTTGCCACTTTGTACCCTGTTTTTGAGAGATGGAGCAACAACAATTTAGTATCATGTAAACATGACATAAAAGAATCAGAGCACAGCAACAAATCGTCCACGTATTGAATTAGAACAGACCCATTGCTGGGTTGAAAGGATTGTAAACATTCATGTAAGGCTTAGGAAAAAATACTGGGGCTGTAAATGAACCCCTGGGAAAGTCTGGTCTATGTATATTGCACTCCCCGGTAGGAGAATTCAAAAAGGTATTGGCAGTCAGGGTAAAGAGGGACTGAGAAGAATGCAGAACATAAATCAATGACAATAAAATAACTAGCAGATGGTGGAATCTGCATGAGGATGACAGCTGGATTCGGCACTACGGGGAATTGGCTCTCAACAACTTTATTAATTCCCCTTAAGTCCTGGACTAATCTATAGCCCCTCCCCCCACTCTTCTTCACAGGGAAAATGGGACTATTTGCTGTGCTGGATGTAGAAATTAAAATCCCTTGTTGCAACAGCCTATCAACAGGATATCCCCCTAATTCCACCTCCGGTTTTAATGGATACTGTGGGATTTTTGGAGCTATCCTACCAATTTTTAGATTTACCATCACAGGAGCTACATTTGCCATTAATCCAGTGTCTTGTCCATCTCGGGTCCATAGGGACCCCGGTATTTCCAACAACATCCCCTTTACTTGAGATGGACTTTGTTCTGTAACGGTAGAGTGCAACATCAACCTTTGAGGGGTGTCCAAAATATCCTGTACCTCATGCACGACCTTCTCTGGTATATCTAGGAATACACATTCTGGGGTACAGTATATGACACATCCCATTTTACATAACAAGTCTCTTCCCAGCAAGTTAGTAGGAGCTGCTGCAGCCAAGAGAAACGAATGCTTGGTATGCAGGGGCCCGATAGTAACTTCTGTGGGTTTAGTTAAAGGATAATGTAACACTCTTCCCGTTACCCCCATAGCTGGAATAGTTTTACTGGTCACCTGTAGATTGAAAGGAGAGGTTATCACAGATCTGGCCGCCCCTGTATCTACAAGAAAAGTTTGTTTCCTACCAGCTATGTCAACTATCATTGTTGGTTCTTCTCTCAGACTCTCAGTTAACCTCAGTGGCTGTAGACTACAGGTATGACCTGACCCCTAGCGCTGACTATCGCTTTCCCGCACAGCATTTGCTGCTATTACATGCCCGAGTAGATGTGAGTCTTCTAGTCTATGTGAATTCCTCCTTGGAGGATATCTTTGTGACCCTCCATTAGAATTGTATCTTCCCTTTCTACAATCTTTCCTCATATGTCCTTCTTCCTTGCAATTGAAACACCTGATTATCTTATGTTTCTTGTTATGTGGGTTGTATGCTGGTGGTCGTGTATGCATTCCCTCTAGAGCCTGTATACTTACCGTCATTAACCTATCACTTTTCTCTTCTCTCTTCCTAAAAATATTTTTGACGTGTTCCACGGCAATCTCACTAAGAGAATCTACCATGCTACCCCTCCAACCAGGTGTTGAGGTCTGTACCCTTGTCTTTAGGTTTTCCTTTAAACCATCCATCTGTACCGTTACAGCTACTTCCCTATGATGTGGATTCTCCTTTATATCTGATATCCCAGTAAACTGCGTCATTGATGCAAGAGCTCTAGCAAAGTAGTCCGCTGCAGTTTCACTATCTTTCTGCTTAATGGTGAAAATTTTACTCCAATTTACTACTACTGGAAAAAAGATGGCTAAATGTGAGACAATTTGTTCCATATTCTCTTGATTAATCTCATCGGTCAAGGTGTCATTTTCCTCCAAGGAACAATCTTTAATAAATTTTTGTATGTCAGTATTGGGAGGAAGACACGCTTTCAACTCTACACACCAATCCTTATTGGTTGGTTCGTGTGCATTTCCTAAGTCTTTAACAAACTTCTGACACTTAGCCAACTCTTTTCTAGGATCTGGGAATTCAGTCATAATGGAACGTAATTCTGATCTAGTCCAGGGACAATGCATTGTAACATTTCTTACAGGAACTACACCATCCTTATCCGCCTTCCTATTGGGAACTGATATTGTGCGGACTGGATATGCACCCACCGGTTCACTATCTTCAGGATTATCTACAGGAGTAACTACTTCAGTATTTTGGATGTTATTCCTCCTAGTGGTCACACTACTCTCACCTATCTCAGCCTTTCCATACTTACGCTGGACCTCTAGCATATTAACAGCATGGGCAATGGCTGAAATTACAGTGGGTTCATCCTCTTCTTCAGAAACACTTGCTTTAAACTGACTTAAAACAGGATATAACTTAGCAATTTCTCTTTTTTCAGTTTTAATAACGGCTGTACTTACCTCTCCCGCCACACAAGGTGGCGGGGGCGCGCTTGCGCTGCGTTCGCCACGCTTCTCAACGGCTACTTCCGTTGTGCGCACGCTTTTCGCCACTCCTACTTCCGCTGTGCACGCCCTTCCATGCCACGTGTTGCCTTCCATTTGCCACAATTTCAAACAATCATTATGTTTATTTCTCACTTTCGTTGACTTAATCAACCACACTTTATCTTTTACGTTATTTAGTACCTCTGCATTAAAACTCCCTATTGTTGGGAAAGGCCTAACACAATCCTTGGTCATCTTGACCCACGTGTCGCAATACGCAGTTGCGTATGCACCATACATTTTACACATGAGAAACCTCGCTGAACCAATAGGCCCTTCCTTAGGCAGTACCTCGGCCATCTGTAGCGTCTGCTTAGCACCCATGCTGAACAATAGAGTTCCAGAAATATCACAATATCCTGCCACTACTTTCAACACTCTGCCACCCGCAATCTACCGCTAGAGATATTTTACTGGCATGTGGACGTATTTGCTACAAGCTGCGTCCACTCGCTTCCTCTCGTCTTAAACAAGGAGCTCTAATACTGAAATATCAATACGGACTAAAGGGTTATCAGCTCCTCGATTACCCCTGACTCTCCAACAAAATCTGCTGAGTCTATTACAACTGGCAGCATCCCGTAAAGTCAATTACCGGCCTTACCAACATAATTCCTCCCCGTGCTCCCAAGTCGCAATCACGGCTTTCCATGCTGCGCGGTCCGATCGCAACGCTTAAGGATACTAGTTATCGGTAAACGATGCGATTACTCTTGGGTGCACGTCACGAAAACTTGCTTTGTTTCCGCCACCAGTATACCTGCCTTGTATACCGTATACCAGTTGGGCCCCTGCATCGTCAAACAGCAACTGACACTCTATTCAACAATAGATCAAACCTCAGTGTATTTAAAGTCACAAAATCACACAACATACACCTTTTCTGAGCAGAAAATCAACGTTCCCAACAATAGTAATAATGTTCCAGAGGTTTAAACAAGTGATTGTACTATGCATGTATAACAACTATCAAAACGATTGTTTAACCACGTGGCAAAGCTACCGGAAGTTCACATACGCTAGGCAGGAAGTACACATACGCTAGGCAATACAGTATATTAAAACGCAATATGACAATAAAAGAAACAGTTTTCTCTTTTGTCCCTAGATTCCAGTTAGCGCACCTTCAGATTATGCAAAACGGACATTCGGTTTCACAACACAGAGTAAAAATCAGGTTTTGAACACATTGCGTTCTTACCTGTATATGACGCGTCTCCACCCTTTGTTGCGGAACCGAAATCCGTTGGTCTTGCATATCGTCCGGCAACGAAACCTCCGCCGTGAGCCCCCAAATTGTTAAGAGCGTTTTGTCGCTATCCAATAACGATTGTCGAATCTCAATTTGTGTTTCCAACGCACAAATATTTATTCTCAAAAAGTAGCAGAATATATTCAAGCGAAATAATAATAAGTACAGCCGTTACTTATCGCAGGCGCTCTGGATCCAGTGAACAGTCATTCAGGTCTGAAGTCTGTGGTCAAGATGACTGAACACTAGATGAGAGCTACTGCTTATATGCAAACAGAGATACAGTAAAACAATGCAGATGGTGTGGCTTGCTTCTATTGGTCCAGGTTTCAGGAAGGTCCAGGGGGTTGCAGATCAACCTAAAGAATCCAAAGGTAGGGGTCATCTCTCCAGGGGATATGCTCCGATCTTCCCGCCAAGATTCCTAGTCCTACTAGTCCATAATTCCCTAATATTAATAACTTGCGTATGCATTCTGCGATCCCTTCGCAGAGTGCACCGGACAATCGCAAGTGTAAAGGGGATTAATATGATACTACACATGACACGATTTTTTTAACCTGTACCATATGTTTTACTGATGTGCATATAACTTATAATATTACATGTAAACACTACTATATTTCGACATAAATAACTATGTGTTGCAACTACCATTAATGTGTACTAATTTACAAATGTGCGTGTTTATGCGAATGTATGTAACAGCGTAAATTCTGTTATTGCCACGTTTTGCGGCTGCGTACGCCCTTCCACACCGTAGCGTGCCATATGCATCTTTTCAGACAAAGACAACCAAGTTTGCTCGATTTTAATTGAAATGACTTTATCTAATTTATTTATTTAATTGCTGACTTCGACAATACATTAAGGGTCACACTGGCTGCTGCACTTATCTGAATAAATAAATGTCAAACAAAACTGCCAGGTGAAGGAAATTTTAAGAGGTGAGGGCTATATTTTTGCAAATAAAGATGTTGAAGGTAATTTAATATAGCGGGTATAATGCAATGCAAGTCCCAGAAATTTGATGGCCCTTCACTGGCACTTGTAGTTTCACAACAGCTAGCAAGTCACAGGTTACCCGTTTTAGGGGTATTTACCAAGTTTGGCAATGATATGCAATGGGATGGGGTTTGTGAAGTTAGAGGGGTGAAAGATTTGCACATGAGCAATTGTTTAACATGGGTGTTTAAGGGCAGTGATGTTGTATATGAAAGCTGTGTTCAGGGCTGCAGGGCTGTTGAGATGAGAAAAAATCTGGTCTCAGGCGACACAACCCTATGGGCAGCAGAAAGGCAGAAGCCCTTTGCCTTCTGGCTGCTAACTTGTCCCCTTCCTCTTTGCTAAAGTCAAAGCTTCATCCTTCATTCTTAGTGCCTGTTCTCCTGCTGTGTATATGGACAGCTACACAGTAGCACTTCCCTTTAATAGCGTGCTAGATGTACTTCTCAGTGTCTTGTTTTAATCAGTATGCATTGTGCAAAACATTTCTCTATTCTGAACTATTATAAGCAGCAGTGTATCCCAGCTGTGGACAGGAAGAAAAAGACCCGGGACCCAGCATCCTCTCTGAATATGTCGGGCGTGATGACGGCACCCCTGTGACAGCGCCGCGGCACCCCTGGGAGCTGCGGCGCACAGTTTGGAAACCTAGGCTGTAGAGTATTGATTTATCTAATCAAGCTATTGTTACACAAGGGGGGGATTTTTTGTCCCCAACCCCTTCCCCCCTTAATGCTCCCATAACACTGGACTGCCTCTGTCTGCAAGATCAACTCTTACAGGGGTAGAAGGGGTCCCTTTAGTCTCTTAAAAACAACACAGACATCTGGGCCTGTTAGCTCCTCTGGGTCAAGTACAAGATGATGATAGTCCCCAGCCTTGTTGTAAACATGATAATCCTCCTTTTGAAATGTATTACCTGGTTACCACAGTCCCAGACCCTTACCAAAATGTTAGGGAATTAGTGAATAGACTGTGACAGACAGTGAGATGGTACAATTGTATTTTATATTGAGTGGGCAGCACAGTGGCCTAGTGGTTAGCACTTCTGCCTCACAGCACTGGTTGGTGAGTTTGATTCCCAACCATGGTCTTATCTGTGTGCAGTTTGTATGTTCTCCCCATGTTTGCGTGGGTTTCCTCCGGGTGCTCTGGTTTCCTCCCACACTCCAAAAATATACTGGTTTGTTAATTGGCTGCTATAAGAATTGACCATAGTCTCTCTCTATGTCTGTGTATGTGTGTTAGGAAATTTAGACTGTAAGCTCCAATGGGGCAGGGATTGATGTGAATGAGTTCTCTGTACAGCACTGTGGAATTAGTGGCGCTATATAAATAACTGATGATGATGATATTGAGACTCTCCATAACAAAGCACTGAAACCTTACCAAATGCAGAAAATCATAAAATCAAGAAAGAAAAGGAAATATTAATCTAACTCCCTTGATCAACAACATTAACAGGCTATTTAGGCTGCCCTAATGCCCTAATGATTTTTACAGTTTCAGTTGACCGGACTAAAACAACAACCACCATGTAGAAAAAGTACAACTCACTGATTGACTTTTGTTGCTGCTTATTGTATTTAAGGAATCTTCTATTTTCTGACAACAGTATTGTTCAAACTCAACCAGTATGTGGATGCCCTTTTGCACTGCAACCCTAATATGGACATTAAGGACCTGAAAACCCTGTTAAATGCCTTGGCTCGCACAGATCAAAAGATGTCCTGCTCAAAAATACAGATAGTCCTCTGCCACCAACCTAAACAACATGCTTGAATCATGAGCCAGAGAGAATCAATGCCCTGCAGCAGATCCGTATGCCCACCACTGTTAGGGTCCCTGCTGTCAATGCATTCATGAATATGCCTTCTAACTCCTCCCTTTGATGCCCTCCTTATGTGTGAATCTAATTATTTTGTTAAGAAACAGTTACCTTAGTTCACTGTTGTATATGTCCGTTCCAGGACACAGTGGGCGTATAGGCAGCGCCATATGTATGTATCAACCTATTTTGTCATATATTGATTTATTGAAGATTAGTGGGTCTTCTCTGATACACACCAGGCTGCACACCTAAGTGAGGCGCTACGTCAGTGGTTTACACTTGTAGTGACCTTAGTTCAAATACTCTCTCTTGCAGGCCCCAGTCTTAGACATTCCAGACAATCGAAATACATTCCACCGTTTTAGTGAATCAAACAAAGGGGTTTCCTTCTTGTCCTAACCCAGCTACAGGCACCACCCAGTGGACTAGTTGTCCCTCAAACTTGATACTGCAAAAGTAGCCATCTTTGCATGCTTGTGTGAAGTGGCTATGGAGGCCGCATCCAACCTAATTAAAGAGCATCCACTTGCAGACTATGAACCTCATGCTGTGCATGCTTTAATCCATAAAGCTAGACCTCAGCAGTATAACCTATAACTTGAGAGTAATGGAAAGTAGCAGTATTGGCCCTGACATCAATTTAGTTAGATGTTCTTCACTAAATTGCGTTCTTACCTGTGCCCTCAGATGATCACTCAGATGAATATTTGCCTTGACCTATTGATTGTTCATGTCTGCTTTGCCCTGAATGAACTTATTATTGAACTTGAACTGTTAGTCATGGATTTTACTACACTGTAGATTGTATATGTCATTCTGGTTATTTTGTTACAACCAACATTGTTTTTGCTTCTAACCTTTTACCTTCTTATTATTCTGCATGCGTGTGTGAGCTCATAACACTGATTAAGGCTCTTATGTTTGCACAAGAGGTAGAAAGTACCATCTGTTCTGACTTTATATACGGTATGCTTGGTTAGTCTTTCATGATTTTGTCATGAGTGAGGCACCTTCATGTCCACAGACACTCCCCGTTGTTATTGTTGTCAAATTTCAGACACACAAAAAGAACACAGACGCTCTTGCTAATGAGGCAGTTATATTTGCTGCTTCATTATTTCTTCCTTTTGGGAACATACCATTCCAGCTTCCAATAACTGAAAACTGGTTTACTGATAATGGCTGCAAACTATGTGATGTGACATCTGGGGGTAAATGTATCAATCTGCGGGTTCTTCAACACCCGCGTGTTCAGCCTCTTCCGCGATTAAATTTAAAGCGGCGCTGCATTGTAAAGGGTTAACTTCCCTTTACAATGCAGCGCCGCTTGAAATTTAATCGCGGAAGAGGCTGAACATGCGAGTGTTGAAGAACCCGCAGATTGATACATTTATCCCCTGGTGTAGTTGTCACAGCGACCCTGTGTCTCCAGATACTTTCTTATTGGGATACATGTTCCATTTCATGTCACATGTGTCCAAGGTGAGTATGTTATATAATATAAAAAAACAAACATGGGAAATAGGATTTGGTAAAATTGCTGAAAACATTGTATACAACTGCTCTATATGTCGTCAACATAATGGGCCTCATGCTGAGCTGGACATGTGCCCATTTGTGTAGCGTGAAATCTGCAAATGTTTACTGCTTATGTCTACAAAAATATTGCACCCATTTGAAAGTAGAACAAGAGCAGTTTGTGTACTTATAAACATATTCTAACCCACACATAGATGAATTTCCATCTGTCAGTAGTTGTATCAATTGCAGGTGCTTTAGGACTGGTGCAAATACACAGTGATTATGATGATGGCTGCCAGCATTAGCTGTTTCTGATTGGCAAATTGCAAATACTTCTGTAAAGCTGATAAATGCTTTCTTCATTGATCATGCATTTGTATATGATTTTATAGGCGTATTTTAAAAATATTTTCTTTTATTCATCACAAGAAAGAATATTATATCTGTATTAGAGGTGGATTATTATACAACTGAATTTCAATTTTTTTTGTATCAAAACAAAAACCTTTTCCTTTCTTTATTACTTAGTATTGGTGTGTAAGTGTATCTGGATGTATGTATGCCTGACATAAACCTGCCACATATTCTACAGATGCAGATCTGGATGCATCTCGCTATGTGTACACCTCAGCATAGGGTTGTAAATATGCTATTTTTACATGTGCCTTTTTTAACGTAAAGTATGTCCTACTCAGCATCAGGCCCAAACTGCGTAATGCACAACCACCAGTGGACAGCCCCACTTCAGTGGGGTCCCTTTGTCCAGCACCTCCAATTGCCTCAAGCTATTGGATATAAATATTGGTTGGACATAGTTGTCCGTTTCAGAAGCTTGAGATTGAGGCTAACTTCACTGGGTAAAAATTAATTGCTAAAATATTGCGTAAAGACTCTGTTCATCATTGGATAAGAAAATCATTTGACAAAGGTCAGGGACTTAGGGAATATCATGAAGGAGTTAGGGGAAGTGTTCAATTTAAAATGGAACTATCACCCACAGTCCTCAGAAATTAACCAGAACATCAAAATTAAACTAGCAAAGCTGTGTGTAAACAGGATTGCCCTGTCCAGAGACTCCCTCTCTTGTTCTTATGAATATTTGTGCCTCCTCTTTAAAGTAGACCTATATCAGTACAAGGCTCTTGTTCTAAAGAGCACCACATTCCAAGTTTCATTACTGCCACATCTATACCCATATTCCCCCATTTTCTTGCTAAATGTTGACACCAAATTTTAAACCCTAACTAAACATAGCCTTCACTGGATCAATGACACTTATTTTTTTTAATAATATCTATTGTGTTAATAACTCCTAGGGGTATATTTACTAAAATACAGGTTTGAAAATGTGAAGATGTTGCCTATAGCAACCAATCAGATTCTGAACTCTGAAATCAGAACTCAAATAAACATGTATAATCCCTTACCCAGTGACCCTCTCATTATCCAGACATGGTCTTGTGAGACCAGCCTCAAAGCTCAGGTGCTGGCAAGTGTGCCCAATACCTCTGCAGTCACAGACAACCTAGTTCCCTGTGTTTTGAGGCTTGTTGTAAACCCTGCTACTGTTACCCTGTTGGTTAAGAGAAGGGGGCTTCATGTAATAATCTCTGCAGACCTCCTCTTTTGCTTACAGGAGAGATCAATCCAGTACAGTAGCTGCCTTGATCCGTCACACCGTTTTCAGCTTTCCTAAACTTACTTTGTTAATGTCTGTGATATAAATGTCAGCAATAATCACATGTCCCTTCACTGTCTTGATTAAGGGGTTTTCATCTCAAAACATCTGAATAAAACTGAATGTTGCACCTCTTAAAGAAAGCAACTGGGTGCACAAATATGTTTCAATTGTCCCAAACAGGACATTAGTGCTGCTCCTGCTAAAAATTATTTTTATTTTGTATTAAACTAAGGGATACTGCTACAGCCAAATTAATTTCAGTTAGTAAAATAAAATGATGATTACGTGTACATATTACAACTAGGGATGTGCACTGGCCACTTTTGGTGTCTCGTGTTTTGTGTTTTGGATTCGGATTTGCTTGAGGTTTTGGGTTCGGATTTGTTTCGCAAAACACCTGACGAAAGGTTTTGGTTCGGATTTAAGGTTTTGGATTCGGATTTATTTTGAAAAAAACATAAAAAGTGTTAAAATCAAGTTTTTTGGGTTTATTTTCACTCCTACGCTATTATTAACCTCAATAACATTCATTAGCAATCATTTCCACTAATTCCCAGTCTATTCTGAACACCTCACACCTCACAATATTGTTTTTAGTCCAAAACGTTTCACCGAGGTAGCTTTCTGGACTGCATAGTGCAGTGGTCCCGGTACACAATTTGGTAGCGGGGCCACAATATATCACCCTCAACTGGTCTGAATTCCACCAAAAAAGTATCTGGACTGCGTAGTGGAGTGGTCCCCACAATATAATAAAAAAACCCTCAACTGGTCTGAATTCCACCAAAAAAGTATCTGGACTGCGTAGTGGAGTGGTCCCCACAGTATAATAAAAAAACCCTCAACTGGTCTGAATTCCACCAAACAAGTATCTGGACTGCGTAGTGGAGTTGTCCCCACAATATAATAAAAAAAACCTCAACTGGTCTGAATTCCACCAAAAAAGTATCTGGACTGCGTAGTGGAGTGGTCCCAACAATATAATAAAAAAACCCTCAACTGGTCTGAATTCCACCAAAAAAGTATCTGGACTGCGTAGTGGAGTGGTCCCCACAATATAATAAAAAAAAACCTCAACTGGTCTGAATTCCACCAAAAAAGTATCTGGACTGCGTAGTGGAGTGGTCCCCACAATATAATAAAAAAAACCTCAACTGGTCTGAATTCCACCAAAAAAGTATCTGGACTGCGTAGTGGAGTGGTCCCAACAATATAATAAAAAAACCCTCAACTGGTCTGAATTCCACCAAAAAAGTATCTGGACTGCGTAGTGGAGTGGTCCCCACAATATAATAAAAAAAACCTCAACTGGTCTGAATTCCACCAAAAAAGTATCTGGACTGCGTAGTGGAGTGGTCCCAACAATATAATAAAAAAAACCTCAACTGGTCTGAATTCCACCAAACAAGTATCTGGACTGCGTAGTGGAGTGGTCCCCACAATATAATAAAAAAACCCTCAACTGGTCTGAATTCCACCAAACAAGTATCTGGACTGCGTAGTGGAGTGGCCCCGGTACCCAATTTGATACCGGGGCCACAATATAATAAAAAAACCCTCAACTGGTCTGAATTCCACCAAGAAAGTATCTGGACTGCGTAGTGTAGTGGCCCCGGTACCCAATTTGATACCAGGGCCACAATATAATAAAAAAAAAACTCAACTGGTCTGAATTCCAGGGAACAGATGGCGGACAACGGATGGCTGTCTAAAACCCACATAGCAGTTAAGGGCGCAGTTCCTGTTTTTTGTGACTGCACAAACAATTAACGTAGTAATAGAAATGACAGTTTTGTTTTTTTTTTTAAATATAGAAAGAAAGAAGGTAGTACTAGAAATGGCAGTTATTTTATTTTTTTTTAAATAAAGAAAGAAAGAAGGTAGTACTATAAATGGCAGTTATTTAGTTTCTTTTAAATAGAGAAAGAAAGAAGGTAGTAATAGAAATGGCAGTTATTCGAATCCCCAGGAGAGTCTAAGTGGGGTGAGCCACAGAGAGATTATTTCCCTCAGTTTCTCTAACAGGTTGTCAGTGTTGTGCCTCTTCTTAAAACCTGTGATACATAACTACACACACTCGGCAAAGCTTTTACAAATTATCTGCGGCACAGGAGAGTACCACTGGACTGTACTTTAATAGCAGTACCTATTATTTTTGGGTACAGCAACAGTGAATGATCGTAGTTAGACTTTTAAATAGCAGTACAAGCTAGATTTTTTAAAATTTTGTAATATTTTTTTCCAATTATTTTTGGAAATTTTTTTATTTCTTTTTTTTAAATTAATTTTTTATAATTTTTTTTATAAAAATAAATGTGTTTTTTTTGAACTTTTGGATAACTTGGAAATAACAATGCCCTTAGCAGAACAGACCACAGGACACAGAAAATACAGAAAGAAAGAAGGTAGCAATAGAAATGGCAGTTCCTCTTTTTTGGAACTGCACAAACAGTGATGAAAATGAAGGTGGAGCTGGTGGCATGTCACGGTCCTCTTCAGAGGACAATCTCCTGACCAGCAGGTCTTTGCACCGCTGTAGACTTGTGTCCGCCGGAAACAGAGACACAACATACGCTTTAAACTGAGGATCGAGAACGGTGGGCAGAATGTATTCCTCTTACTTTAAAAGACTGACCACCCTCGGATCCTGGCAAAGCGTACGAAGGGCTTCATCCACAAGAGCTACATGCTTGGTGGAATCGCAATGGTGTACCAGCTCCTCCCTCACTTTCTCCAGCTGCTTCTGCAAAAGCCTGATCAGGGGAATCACCTGACTCAAGCTGGCAGTGTCGGAACTGACTTCTCGTGTGGCAAGTTCAAATGGCTGCAGAACCTTGCACAACATGGAAATCATTCTCCAGTGCGCTTGACTCAGGCGCATCCCCACTCCTTTTCCTATGTCGTAGGTGGCTGTGTAGGCTTGAATGGCCTTTTGATGCTCCTCCATCCTCTGCAGCATATAGAGGGTGGAGTTTTAGCACGTCACTACCTCTAGTTAATTTAGATTGCAAGGCTTGTAAATACTTTGAAGATAAAAAAAGCAGGCTGCACAGACTGTGGAGCTAGAAAGTGAAATTAAATGGACCACGTTACTTTGGTGGCTATCTATGCCCCCCCCCCGCCCTACACTTGTAGTTGAATATAAAAAAAGCAGCCTGCATAGACTGTAGAACTAAAAATTCAAATATACAAAGAAATGGACAAAGGCAGTTTGGTATCTGTCTGCATCAGATCCCCTCTCCACTAGGAGTAAAATAGAAAACTATTCAGCCGTTATATAATCTAGAATATAAATAAAAATAAAGAAAGGGAATTTGGTATCTGTCTGCATCATAATCATCAACATCCTCCTCAGCGCCAGCTACATCAATATCCTCCTCCCGGTGTACAACATTCACACCTTCATTAGCCAAATCTGTAACTGGACTGTGGGTGATCCTTCCAGCATATGCAGAGGGCATGCTGCAAATGCTGGATGGAGTCATCTCTTCCCGTACAGTGATGGGAAGGTCAGGCTTCACAACCACCAACACCCTTGGACTCGCCTTGGGGATTTGTGATGTCATCTGTTTAGAAGGCAGAGTTCTTTGCTGTTTTGTTGTTGTTGCTGACAGCATAACTCTCTTAAATTTTTTGTAGGGGGGGGAGGAGGAGGGCTTAGATCCTTGGGTGAAGCTGGACCACTAGTCATGAACACGGGCCAGGGCCTAAGCCGTTCCTTGCCACTACGTGTCGTAAATGGCATATTGCCAACTTTACGTTTCTCCTCAGATGATTTTAAGTTTCTCTTTTTGCTACTTTTTGAGAACTTTGGCTGTTTGGATTTTACATGCCCTGTACTAGGAGATTGGGCATCGGGCTTGCCAGACGATGTTAATGGCATTTCATCGTCTATGTCATGACTAGTGGCAGCAGCTTCAGCATTAGGAGGAAGTGGGTCTTGATCTTTCCCTACTTTATCCTCCAAATTTTTGTTTTCCATTATATGTAGCACAAGAGAGCGTACCCCTAAGCCACACACACTCGGCAAAGCCTTTAAAAATTATATGCGGCACAGGAGAGTAGCACTTGACTTATACTGCTGAATCAGTGAATTTTGTAATAGCAGTACCACTGGACTTATACTGCTGAATCAGTGAACTTTGTAATAGCAGTACCACTGGACTTATACTGCTGAATCAGGGAACTTTGTAATATAGCAGTACCACTGGACTTATACTGCTGAATCAGTGAACTTTGTAATATATCAGTACCACTGGACTTATACTGCTGAATCAGTATACTTTGTAATAAAGCAGTACCACTGGACTTATACTGCTGAATCAGTGAACTTTGTAATATAGCAGTACCACTGGACTTATACTGCTGAATCAGTGAACTTTGTAATATAGCAGTACCATTGGACTTATACTGCTGAATCAGTGAACTTTGTAAAATAGCAGTACCACTGGACTTATACTGCTGAATAAGTGAACTTTGTAATATTGCAGTACCACTGGACTTATACTGCTGAATCAGTGAACTTTGTAATATAGCAGTACCACTGGACTTATACTGCTGAATCAGTGAACTTTGTAATATAGCAGTACCAATGGACTTATACTGCAGGATTGTTTTGGGATATTTTTTTTTTTTTTTTATAATTACTTTTTTGTAATTGGTTTTTATAACTTTTTTTGAAATTTTTTATAATTTGGGAATAATGAGGAAATAACAATGCCCTTAGAAGGACAGAGCACAGGACACAGCACCACTGGACAGAACAGGACACAGCACAGGACCCAGCAGCACCACTGAACTCAGAAGGACAGAGCACAGGACACAGCACCACTGGACTGAACAGGACACAGCACAGGACCCAGCAGCACCACTGAACTCAGAAGGACAGAGCACAGGACACAGCACCACTGGACTAAGCAGAACACAGCACAGCACAGCACAGCACTGAACAGCACTGCACAGCACAGCACAGCACAGAACTGAACAGCACAGCACAGCACGAGATATAGCAGGACAGAGTACCACCTAACACAACCTCCCTCTACCCTGATCAATGCCCGAGTGAAGATGGCGGCGACTAGCGGGGAATTTATAGGATCCGAGTATCGCGAGATCCGACAGCGGGATTATGACTCACAGCCTCGGTTTCAGTTTTGCAATTGGCGGGAATACCCGGATCTGTCTCAGATCCGGCTCGGATCGGCAACGTTCGGGTGGGCTCTGATTTCAGATATCCGAGCCCGCTCATCTCTAATTACAACGTGTACAAAATAAATCATATCCTAATCATCTTTTGGAAACAAAGAATTCAAATAATAATACAGTGCCCACAGAATGCAATTAGTGTACATAATTGTTAGCAAACCAAGTGCCCTAAATCGAGAAGAAGCTAGATTACTGCTCTAACAGATTCTGAACATTATTAAACAGATTGAATTCATTTTCTGGAGAGTCACTGTCCTGAAATCTCTACTTGAAATCCATGTTTTGGGGCTGTGAGGCTATGGGTACCACGGTGCACATATAGCAGCCCTGCTTACAATCAGAAATGTGTCAGGAGGACAGGCAATAATATGTTTGTTATTCTGGTTATGTCTTTTCTCCAGGCTCCCTGTTGTTTATTAGGTTTGCCAGACCTGGGCTTACATAACTAATAACAGAAAAACATTCATATTCATGAGAAAAAAAACATGCAATTACTTTGCATTTAAAAGTATGTCTAACATGCAATCCTCACAAGAGTGAACAAATGTGTGAGTTAGCCACGAGCCCTCAAAATTTATCCTTTCAAATTTATTGAAAGTCACAAGCTACCTGACATTCTGCGCCATGAAATTTACAAGAGCTTATTGACACTGTAGGAAACAATTTCAGATAACCATTGATTTAGTGAATAAAGGCTTTGTTACTCACCTGCCACTAAGTGTTTGTTTAAGTCTTTGTTATTTACAAAAAAGACAAAGACATAAAGCTTTCTAATGTGAAATAAATAATGCTGATCATATAACTAATGACAAATCATTTTAATTAAATTGTATGGAAGTAATTTTGAATGATGGAATCGAAATGAGTCAAAAGCCAACAAGCATTATGCAATTACCTCTAGGCACCGATTGTTACATTAGGAGCTTGATAAAAAAACAAAAGCCTTGTTTGGGTTTCTCCATCCCACACTATTTCCACTTCTTTCGTCATAGACATACATGGTACATTCTGACCTTTGGAACTCCCAAGGAGAAGCTATGCAAAGTCAGGGATTCATGGAAATAATAATTTTTGACTATATATCATCTCATGCTCGGGATCCTAAAAATGTGCCATCTAGTATTATAGGCTAGGTACAGTATGTGAATTTATACATAAATTATGTATATCTCCAACAGATGGCGCTAACCTGCAGCCAAATGAACCATCAGGTGCTTCTCTTGAGGCTAGCTGATAATGCCAACTACTCCTATGCATGTCTAGTGTCCTCTTTATTTTGGGATATGCTGGATCCGGCCATGTGTATGTGCATCATCATGACAACCACCTCTACTAGGAGTTAACTTTTAAAATGTAGCTGTGGATACAGGAGTGCAGTCAAAGTTCGGGACACAGTTATATTGTTTATGAGGTTGAAAAAGTCCATTAGGATTTCAATTTGTCGCTAGATTCCAGCGGTGTTCATCATGAGGAAGGCAAATCAAAATGGAGCTGACATTTTAACCTCATAGAGGGAAATAAATCCTTTCTAAAAATTGGATTTATTCCCTGGCTAAATCACACCAATTAAGGTAACACTTCCCATGCCATTTCTTGCAAGAAAGGTATCCTATTCAGTTTCAAAGCAACTTAGTGACAGTCCTTTACTTATCATTATTATTTACATTTAATGTACCCTAATAAAGCATACTGGTGTGTTATTATGGTAATCAATGATGATGCCTTCTCATTCCTATCTCCTTTAAATAAGTACCATCAGAAAAAAGCATTGGACTCAATTTACATTTATATAGTAAGCAAATTTATAGTCAGTATAGTGACAATAGTAAGTATGGTCAGTTGATTTATAGTCAGGGAGCCATTGTCTGATACCCCAAATAATAAAACTGCTTGTTTATTATGCAAGCATTCAACTTAAATGTCAGGGTCTGGAAGACAAATTAAACTACAGTTCATAAAAGGTCACATATTAATATTCTATGTACAACCAATTTCATTGCTGTACAAAAAATAGTTTCATTGTTTGATATAAAATCACACTTAATGTAAAGTTAAAAAACAGCAGACATATTTAATTGAATACTTCCATGATTAAGTTATTGTTTTTTTAAATCTGAAATTGAAATAGTAGGTTACATGGGGACTAAAGAGAAGCATTCAACTGAATTGCTTATCATTCAACCTGTTGCAAATAAAAACAAACACAATTTATTACTTTCTGCTAATTCCAATGAATATTTAACTTAATATGATGTATATTTTATGTCACATGTAATTTTCTATAAATAGAGCATAGCAACACCTACCATTGTATCAGATGATTTAGATCCTTGCAATCCACTCGCAGCCTGTGACACTGTGAGCAGTTGTTTGACTTCTCTCTATATATGGGAGAGCAGCTCTAATAGGCTCATTTACATATCTTGAGCAACACTAGTTAATAATTCAAACATAAGTAATAAGCCTGTGTGGCTAAACTCTCATTGTGGTTAGCAACCAACAGGAAGGAATATGGTTTAGAACATTAGTTCATAAACAACCAGTCATTTTTAGGCAGATTTATTGTATAAAAACAGTAAGAAAAGTGGTAATTCACATTGCATTAGCATTCCCATTAAGATTTATTCTCTGCCTTCCACAATATGTTTTTCTGCTATTACTGGAACCAAATAAAGCAATTCTGTACTTTGCAGGATGCTAAATGAATAGAAAACATTTTTACTATATTGTAAAAGAAGCATTCACTATCACTAGTGCAATATTTTGCCTACAATGAATATAAAAAAAACAATAAAGTGAGTAATCAGCATCATTTTAAGACCTGCACTGATGTGCAGTGATGTAATGGCATATGCTTTTACTACTAAAATTATTTTATGGTTTGGTTGTGCTTTACAGTAGTTTGTCTGAAATGGACTCCATACATTGTATGACATGCTTTTAACATGTACAAAATCACAAAAATGAAATACTGAGCTGCCGGAGCAAAAATCTGATAATAGAAACATTCAACCAATGAAAATATGACTCCTTCCGTGCCTATACAGTTATTAGTTTCACCCTGTTGGAAGAGGATTAGTAAAAGCAATAATTTAAAAACCATATCTATCTATCTATCTATCTATCTATCTATCTATCTATCTATCTATCTATCTTGCAGTTGAGACATCCTGTGACATTTGAACTGTGATTGGAAAGAGAGCTGAATTCTACTTAACCTGTTTATCTCTTATATCCTTATAATTTAGTACTGGAGACTGCAATCCAGTGATAGGCACCTTATAAGCTCAAGGGGCTGCATGGATGACCCACCAATATTTAAAAGGGTTGCACATTACCCTTAAATCTCACATATTTTAAAGCAACACATATAATAAAAG
The DNA here is from genome assembly GCF_038048845.1 of Mixophyes fleayi. Classification (NCBI taxonomy): domain Eukaryota; kingdom Metazoa; phylum Chordata; class Amphibia; order Anura; family Limnodynastidae; genus Mixophyes; species Mixophyes fleayi. The sequence continues at coordinate 92,934,931 of NC_134404.1, read as the reverse complement.
AGACACTTATTTGTTATAAGATATCAACAGACATTTTAAACAAGTGTTACAAGTTATAACAGACAAATCTGACAACAAAGCAGGAAGGAGTTGGGGCCACATGTGAAGGCTTGGAGGGCCAAATGTGGCCCTAGGGCCATGTGCAGTGATGCTCATCTGTAAAAGTAGGTATGATGACAAATTGCTTCTATTACACTTATCAAAGTAGATACTTTAAGACAATCCAATTAATGACCCATTAAAATCTGGTGACTCATGAGAGTGATGACATCAAAACATAACTTTTGGTCACTCTCTCTCTAAATGATTTCTGATACCATATCCTGAGAGTGTTATGTTTGACACCATTATATTCCGTGATACTAGTGCATTATAGAAGCACTGCACAATAAGAGCCTAAAGTTCCTAAAATAGAAAAACACTTATTTACCACCAATTCACTCACATTATTATACAGTACCTAAACACATCAGAGATAATTTTATTGACTAATATACAAAACAGACTCTATTCTGAGTCACAGAACACACTTACATATTCAGCACACTTATGCATATCCGAGAACTTTTATACTGTTCCTCTCCAATCCAGACAAACAGGTTATCCCAAAAATCATTGTCCTGCAATGACTTTCGAAAGAAGTCTTTCTTCTTCACACAACACAGACATCATTATTAAGCAGAACAAAGATCTAAATATATAGGAACTCACTCCTTCCCAGTAATTACTATTACAATATAACACGGGAATCATTAGAAACATTATATTGTAGACTTTTTACACTCATTTGAAACTCATAAAAGTTAACACAAGTACATATAAACCCTGAAGACATAACATCATCAGCAAATGATCCCCCATCAGTCATGTATTCACCCACATGGCTCTATTTGTAGAAGAGTGGAACACATTGTCCAGTGTTCTAATTGGTATTTGACCTAGCTTTCTAAGAGAATGACTACACTGAAATCATGGCAACAAAATGCACCCCACAATATGATAGTTCACCGTTAATTTCACTCTTGTCCACTAACCTAAAGGCATATGTGATACACACCAAGGACTAACACTAACACGGGAATACAAATTGGCCCCAGTTTATTTTTTAAATTACATACATGGATAAAACGGTAGCTGGCATACAATCATCATATTACCTAAGATATTCCAATCATCATCATCATCCTCATATTTCAATGTCTATAAACCCCCATAACACACCCACTGACCTTGATTATAATAATATATATATAAAAACATGCAATCCCATTGTCTATGCTAACTGCCCCCAAATATGTGGAGACCCCAGAAGTCACAAACATTATCCCCCTGGGACCTTGCTTTAAGATTAACCTTTTCCATAACTATGCTCTCCTTGGGGCCATATTCTATACCATCCTGCTCCTTTGCCAAGAAGTGGTGACCAACCACTATAGGACACTTTTACTTCAGCCACCTTACAACACTTTTTTATATTAGCCTCCTCGGTGCTATTTCCGCCCTGCTAACTGAGGCACCATCTTCTTTTCTCTCTTTTTTATATTGTACCATAACCAAACCATTACATACTATCTGTGATGTTATTGCATTAGATATGCTTAATGTTTGTAGACACTCCCTTATATGTTTAAGCTTGAATCTTTAGTGATGGTCCCTAAGACCATGGGGAATGCTGGGAAGTGGGTGTGGCCAGTGTGCAATGTACCCAGAGTCTGCAAATGGCTGAATAAAGAGCTCAGCAGTGCCCACCCATGCTTCAGTGTCCTGATGAACTGATTTACAAGTATATTAACAAAACATGGTGTCAGAAGAAGTTTTAACTGGACTGCTAGAGCTCAGAGTGTGAAAGGATCCTGCAGAAGTCTGTAAAGCTGTGACACGCAGTGTCTGAATATCTGCCTTGTGCTCTGGTCACATCAAACAGTGAGTAACTATGGATAGGCTGTCTCCTCCAGCAGGCATGCTCATGTCTGGCAACTTGTCTGAAAACTGGAAAAGATTTAAACAAAGGTTTAATATATATCTTGCTGCATGTGGAGCTGATGCAATGGAGGATAAAACAAAGTCATCCATCTTCCTCCATGTGATAGGAGAGGATGTGCTGGACATTTATAACAGTTTTCAGTTTGCTGAAGGGCAGAATATGGTGCTATCTTCTATAATGCAAAAGTTTGAAGATTACTTTGTGCCAAGGAAAAATGTGACATATGAAAGATATAAGTTTTTCACCTGTGATCAGAAGTCTGGAGAAGGATTTGATCAGTATGTTACAGAACTGCAATCACTCAGCAAAACCTGTGAGTTTGGTGATTTAAAGGACTCACTGATTAGAGATCGTATTGTCTGTGGAATACCTGATAATGGACTCAGAGAAAGATTGCTGAGAGAGCAAAACCTAGAACTAGACAAGGCAATGACTATGTGCAGATCTGCAGAAATGACCAGACTGCAAGCCAAACAGTTACACAAGGAATCTGATACTACTGTACATGTGGTGAAGAAAACAGAGCCAAGCAAACCACCATTCTCTAAAATGAAGCAGTCTAAAATGCAATCTAATAGGAAAATCTGCAGCAGATGTGGAAATACTCACAATCCTAAAATGTGCCCTGCTTATGGTAAAACCTGCATGAAATGTGGTAAACTTAATCACTTTGCCAAATGCTGTAGAACCAATAGTGAAACAAACAAAGTGCATGCCGTTGAACAAGCTACGTCTGAAGATTTTTTTGTGAATTGTATTGAACTTTGCAGTACAGACAAGAAAGAATGGATTGTTCCTTTAACAGTGAACGAGATTGTCATTCCCTTTAAGCTTGATACTGGTGCGCAGGTGAATTTGATATCGTTTCAAGACTATAAGACTTTTAGAGTAAAACCTAAAATTCATCCAGCCAATGTGAAAGTTACAGGCTACACTGGGGAGGAAATTCCTGTGAAAGGTACATGCCTAGTGACCCTGAGCTACAAAGGACAAAAGTTCAAAACATCTCTACTGATTGTGGATAAAGATGTACAACCGATTCTAGGATTAAGTTAATGTGAGAAGCTTAACTTGATAAAGAAAGTTTTCATGGTGACATCACAAGTAGAAGATGAATGCAAATCAGTGTTTACAGAATACAGAGACATGTTTGAAGGTTTAGGTTGTCTGCCTGGCGAGCATAAGATAAATCTAGACACGCAAGTTCCTCCAGTGATACACCCCTGTAGAAAAGTGCCATTTGCGCTGAGAGAAAAACTAAAACAGGAGTTAAACCGCATGGAAGCTTTGGGTGTGATACAGAAAGTTGATGAGCCTACTGAATGGGTGAGCTCCTTAGTAATTGTTGAAAAGAAAAATGGACAACTCAGAATATGTCTGGATCCAAGAGATTTAAATAAGGCTATTAAAAGAGAACATTTCAAACTACCAACCAGAGATGAAATCATGTCACAGTTTGCGGGAGCAAAATGGTTCAGTAAATTGGATGCATCTTCAGGATTCTGGCAAATGAAGCTAAATGAAGCCAGCTCAATGCTGTGTACATTTAATACCCCAGAAGGTCGATACAGATTCCTTCGACTACCATATGGGATATTGTCTGCTCCAGAAGTATATCACAAAAGGATACACATGATTTTTGAACACATTCCAGGTGTTGAAACAATGATGGATGACATTATTGTCTGGGGATCTACAAAAGAAGAACATGATTCTAGACTGAGACAAGTAATGGAACTTATCAAGAAGGTGAATCTAAAGCTGAACAAGGACAAATGTGAATTTGGTGTGAAAACACTTACCTTTATGGGTGACGTGGTCTCGGAGGAAGGTGTGAAGCCTGACCCGAGGAAAATATCAGCCATAATAAACATGGAACGTCCTAACAACAAAGACGACGTGAGAAGATTCCTAGGAATGATTACTTACTTAGGAAAGTTTATTTCTCAACTCTCCGAACAAACAGCACCTCTAAGATGGTTGTTGGACAAAAATAATGAGTGGATGTGGTCACATGAACAAGAAGAAAGTTGGCAAAACTTGAAATGGACCATCACAGAGCAACCGGTACTAAGATTCTTTGATCCTACAAAAAGTATAAGAATTTCAGCAGATGCCTCGCAATTTGGCCTAGGCTCAGTGTTGTTACAAGAACATGAGGATACATGGCAACCGGTAATCTATGCATCAAGAGCATTGACAAGTGCTGAAACAAGATATGCTCAGATAGAAAAAGAACTTCTAGCAATCACATATGCATGTGAGCGATTTCATCAATTTGTGTATGGTCAAGCGTTTACAGTGGAAACTGACCACAAGCCATTGGTAGCTATCATGGCTAAATCGTTACATGACTGTCCCATGAGAATTCAACGAATGCTTATAAGACTACAGAAATATGATGTCCAATTGCTGTACTGTCCTGGTAAATACATGTACATTGCTGACACACTTTCCCGTGCTGTGAACAAAAGTGAAGGTTCTGAAAGTCTGATGGATAAAGAGATCGACGCATATGTTAATTTGATTGTAGCTTCTCTACCTGTGTCTCTTGCAAGACAAGAACAGATAAGAAAAGAAACAGAGACAGACATCACAATGAAAGTGTTACAAGACATCATTCTGAAAGGATGGCCAGCAGAAAAAAATGCGTGCCCACTGTCTATTCATGATTATTGGATGTACCGCACTGACCTTACGGTTGTCAATGGTATTATTTACAAAGGCAATAGAATTATTATACCTGCACGACTAAGAAAAATTATGCTGTGCAAGATACATGAAGGCCACTTAGGAGAAGAGAAATGTAAACGGAGGGCGCGTGAAGTGATGTATTGGCCAAGAATGAACCAGGACATAGCACAGACAACAGCTACATGTGAACTGTGTCTTACGTACAGACCAAAGCAACAAGTCGAGCCGCTGAGTCCTCATGCAGTGCCAGAGAGACCATACCAGAAGGTAGGCGCAGATTTGTTTGATTGTATTGGAAAAACGCACATTGTCGTGACTGATTATTATTCTAATTACCCTGAGGTGCAGACTCTACCTACAACTACTAGTAAAGCCATAATCAGTTGCATGAAGTCAATCTTTGCAAGGCATGGTGTTCCTATGGAAGTGTTCACTGACAATGGACCTCAGTTTTCCAGCGCTGAATTTAGACAGTTTGCTGAAGAGTGAGAATTTGTCCATGCAACATCGAGTCCCCACTATCCACAGTCAAATGGGTTGGTGGAAAGTTCAGTAAAAACTGTAAAGAGTCTAATGAAAAAAGCACAAGACGGCAAAGAAGATTTCTACAAAAGTCTTTTAATCTACCGCAGTACACCTCTACAGAATGGACTCTCTCCTGCACAAATGCTGATGGGAAGGAGGATTAGAGCAAATCTTCCGATAAGTGATGAACTGCTTAATACGCATAACTCAGCATTGGTGAGACTGAGTAAGGTACGTCAACAGGAGAAACAGAAACTGTACCATGATAGGCGAGCAAAAAGCTTATCTGATCTAAGATCAGGTGACCAAGTCCGTCTCCGAGATCATGAGAAAGGCATTTGGATGCAGAAAGGTATTGTGCAAGCACAAGTAGCACCAAGATCTTATATTGTACGTACAGATCGTGGAACAGAAGTAAGAAGAAATCGGGTCGATTTAAGATCTCAACCCAACCATAGTGATGGCAACACGACTGAAGAATACCCTTCATCTGACATGTATGATGGACTTGATAATGGTGAACAAACCATGATGGAAGAAAGGTCCAACATGGTTGACGATACACAGACTTTGTGTGAAAGACCCATAAGAGAAATACGCAGACCTGAGAGACTCATTGAAACGTGTTAGATGATGTTCTTAATGTTATATCGTTAAATTGTTATACTGAAGGATACAGGGCTTATCTTTAAAGAAAAGAAGATGTGATGTTATTGCATTAGATATGCTTAATGTTTGTAGACACTCCCTTATATGTTTAAGCTTGAATCTTTAGTGATGGTCCCTAAGACCATGGGGAATGCTGGGAAGTGGGTGTGGCCAGTGTGCAATGTACCCAGAGTCTGCAAATGGCTGAATAAAGAGCTCAGCAGTGCCCACCCATGCTTCAGTGTCCTGATGAACTGATTTACAAGTATATTAACAAAACACTATCCAACTTTAATTATCCATCTCCCACCCTCACTTTTCTATATTTTACCATTTTCTTGTAAAATGAAACCACTTGTGGTGTGACATTACTTCTGCAATTGGTGCCTCACTATTAGCCCCTCTGAGCAAATTAATTGGTTCTTTAACAGTTGTAAAGTGGTTATTGTGATATGTAGTTAATGAGAAATATGTAGTTGTGTAGAGAAACAGGCATTACATTATTTTTATTTAGCCATTGGTGACGCATGAGGAATTATCAGAGGCTGCTGAGTGTATCTGTAAAATACAGAGAATCCCCCATGTGACCCACAAGTATCCCACTGATCCTTCTCTTTGCACCAATCAGGGGAGGCAGCTTGTGATGGGAGTAAGCAATATACATATTACATTTAAATAAAAGAAAACAAAATGTCCTCTACATTACAATCCCTGACAGATCATCTTAATCATGATAGTACTCAAACATCTAGTGGTGGGGCCTGAAAAAATGATTGGTCTCTGCACCTAGAGAGTACCTGGAAAACTCAACCTCATTCACAGGCTAATATACAAGTTATAAAGAAAATACCCTTAAAGGAGCTACCAAAAATATCCAAAGACTAATGTAACTAGCTGCTGTAAAACTGGGACTGCTAAAACACCATGAAAATCAAAAGGAAAGCATTTAGATAGCTCAATAATGTTGTGGTTTATAAAAGACTCTTGGTCAACCCTACAGAAGATTTTTTACAGCAGTGTAAGGATCTCGTCTATAGTGCCTTGTAAAATGTGGTCATATCCAAGGAGGACTGAAGATTTCTTTATAACTCATTTCCTGTCATCCCTATTTAATACCACTTACCTAAAATACACAAAGCACTCCTTTCTCCACCAAGGCATCTCCACCTATTATTTCTGTTTGATTCGTTACAGCAAACCTTTCCTATTGATTTTTATTTACAGCCCAAGGTGACCTCTCTGAGATCTTTCCTCAGTGACTCCACACATTTACTTAGCTTACTTAAAGGATTGAATAGAATGAAGGTTCTTCATTTCTAAATGTGGATGTACAAGATTTGTACACCAATATTCCACATCTTAAGGATGCAAAAGCCATTTGCGAATACTTGACATGTGTTGGTGGCCTGCTGGAAAGGTATCAGGGGTTTATTTTGGACTATTAATTTCATATTGATGCACAACTATTTTCTTTTGATGGCAGCTGATAGGGAATGGCCATGGGCACACTGTTTGCCCTGAGCTATGCTAACCTATATATAGGGGTATTTAAACCCATTTCTGGGGGGGGTCTTCATGTGCACCTGGTGCTCTATGGCTGTTGCATAGATGATCTTTTTATGATTTGAGATGGGAATCTTCTCACTGGACACACTTTTGTTTTGTATTTAATCACAATTACTTTTAGCCTCACCTTCACTTAAACTTATTATAAGATATCCACAAACTTTGTGGAGCATTTACCTTATCCAAGGCTTAATGAAGCTCATACCGAATTTATCCCAAAGCAGGGAAAAACTCCAGATTTAGCCTCTTCTAACAGACTTATCACATTGCTAAATTTAGATTTTAAAGTCTTGGCTAAAGTTCTGGCAAATAGATTACAATCTATTATGCCGGACTTGCTTACTATGCGCCAATAGAGCTTTATCCATAAAAGGCACACAGTAAAAGGGGTTAGGACTGCAATAGGGGCTATTGTGGCAGCAACTGCTAACAAAATGAAAAAGTCAGGCATTCTATTAAGTCTCGATGTCAAAAAAGCCTTTGATACGGTCTCATGGAAACATCCTCAGTTGGTATATGAAAACAAGGGTGTTTGGTTAAGAATTTCCACAAATTATTAAGTTTCTTTATACCAATTCAATAACTACTTGTTAATGGACAGCTTAGTTCCCAAATAACTATGGCATGACCTATGAGGCAGGGCTGCCCTCTTTCAACAGTTTTGTTTAATTTGGCATTGGATCCTCCTTTTCTGCATCTTACAATCTCATCCTAAACTGTCGGATAAAGGTTGGCAGTCAGGAAATTAGTTTGGTTGCATTTGCACATGATATATTACTGTTTTTGTCTTATCCCCATCCAACTTTGTCACATTATTTTAAATAATTGGCCAATATGGCACGGTTTCAGGTTTTTTGATTAATCAAAGTCAGTTGCGATGTCTCTGGGATCAGAGATTAAACCATTGTGCATTATGTCTTATTCCCTATCTTGGACTAGTAGGTCTTTTATTTATCTATGAATTCAATTGTCGAAAAATATACATGATCTGTATTCCCTTAATATGAGAAGGCTGGTCAATGTATTTGGCAATCTAAGCGACCTAGAATAGGTCTCTTTAAGCGTCAGCAGAGTATTGCTAATGGAGGTATTAATTTTCCTAAGTTAAAACTATATAGTTATGCAGAAACCCTATGATTTATTAGAGATGGACTGCATGTTGGTAATAGCTATGCAAATTATGACTTAGAAAAATAATTTTTGTTTGGTGACTGCTTGACCGCTTTTCTTTATTTTCATAAACAAAAATTCCTAAAATGCTTGTTGATAATCCTCTTTTGATGACAGTTTGGAAGGCGTGGTACTTTATCCACCATAAGTTTCATCTTAATAGTCAATATTCATTGTACTTACATTTTTTGTTTTTTACATAACTCAGTTTTTCAATCTGGTCATGCGTCGCATTCTTTTAATTGTTGGCATGTGTGGGGTATCAACTGTGTCAAGTCATTGGTCAAAGCCCCTTCACAGGAGTCCTGAGCTTCCATATACACATATGTTTGTAATTTTTAAGGAGAGACACTATGTAAATACTGTATTGAAATTTTTATATCTTGCTGACTGGAGTAATAACCTTGATTTGCTGTAATAAACCCCTATCTTGATACATTGCTTTTCATTTTGTCAAGATACGTTCAGTATCTTGTCGAATGGTGTCAATTTTGTCTTTGAAATAGGTGGCAAAATCATGGGTTGTGAGGGAGGAAGGGGGAAGAAGTGCAGGTGGGCAGATAAGTGAGTTGAATGTGGCAAAGAGGTGAAATGCGTAAGAAACTTGGTGGATATTAGAAATTTGAAGAATGCTTGTTTGGAAATTGAAAGAGCAGTGATGTAAGATGAAAGGATGAATTTATAGTGTAGGAAATTGGGAAAGAGAATTTCTCCAGTATTGCTCTGCAGTGCGGGAGCACTATTGCAGGTAGCGGGTCTGCTTGGTGTGCCATGGTTGGGGTTTGGATTGTTGGAGACTCTATGTAGTAGCTGGAGCTGTATTGTTTAGGGCTGAAGTGAGTGTTTTGTTATAGAAAGAGGCAACCTGATTAGGACAGGATAATGCAGTCATTGGAGAAAATAGTTGTTTCAGTGAAAATGAGAAGTGGATTGGGTTAAGAATATTTAGGTTTCGCTGTATACGTGTGGATTTGGGTGCAGGGGGGAGGGCATGAGGTAAAGTGAGGTTGAAGGAAAGGAGTTTCAATCGCTGCTAGAAAAAGTATATTGTAAGTGTGGATTCAAAAGTCCCCACCAACTCTGGCTATATTTAAGACAAATTCTCTATATTTTATGGATATCTTTTTTAGGTACATATTGACATTTGGGTATCCTTTTTGTATTTATTATTATATATTATTTATATGACGCTTGTTGATTTAAGAGTTTATGTGATCTGTAACTGTTTATTCACTATTTGTAATCTTCTTTTGTAAGCTCCCATAGATAAATAAATATTTTGAAATATAACAAAAGAATCATTAACTGTACTACCAGTTATGTGATTTACGTTCTCTAGTAGATTACAATATATAGGTACGACGATTTGGCTTCAAAAATATTGATTTACCAAACATTGCCATATTGCCAAATTTTTAAGAGGGTTAAAACTCAAAGTATACTAAGGTACTTTGATACACACCGTAATTGTGACCCCACATCCCTGAAAGTAATAGGAATTGAAAATATACCTAGCACTGAACTGGGAGGAAACAGATTCAAACATCTCTGTAAACATAAAATTTGAAAAATGTATTGTGATATTCTTGTTATGGATGCTGTTAGCATTCCTGATTCTTTTTTTTTTTCATTTTTTTAATCTACATTTGTATATAACAAATAGTTGGATGCCTCAAGAATGGAGCAGAAATGGAAACCACAGATGTAATATCTCAATAATACAATTGTATTATATGCACATAAGCCACTCACATGTCAAGTAGCAGATAATCAGCTTATCTGTCACAGCAATCACGGACCAAGTATAGATGACAAAATGACAAAATGATACAGGGTAAAGTAACACAGCAATTTAACGCGTTTCGTCTGTTCCAATACCAGACTTCATCAGGAGAATATAGATGCTGTGTTACTTTACCCTGGATGATTTTGTCATCTGTACTTGGTCCGTGATTGCTGTTACAGATAAGCTGATTATCTGCTACTTGACATGTGAGTGGCTTATGTGCATATAATAAAATTGTATTATTGAGATATTACATCTGTGGCTTCCATTTCTGCTCCATTTCTGATGCATCCAACTATTTGCTGGAACATGGAAAGTGTGTGACCTGTTTTCCTTGGATATTTAGCCTGATAAGCCTCAAAGATTTTAATTCTGGTACGCATATTTACACACAAGATTGGCTGGTATGTTATTTGATTTTTTTTACTGCACTAAGACCTTTGGTCCATCTCTCTGGTGATAAGGATTGGTTTTATTCTAGACCTTCCTTGGTCCTGTATTAATATTTATATCATAATACTACACTATTGTGGGCCTTGTCCTTTCTTATTCTCCATTTCTAGATTTTTTCCATACCACACCGCTTGGTCTATGGAGGACTGGCAGCTACCTGCACATGGGAAGTGTTCATAAAGACTCTTTCATCATTGGACTTTGATATTCCAGTTCTGTATTTTAATACTGATAATCTGTTGAAGCGCCTCCACTTGGTATCTTGTTTTTTCTTTAAATTTGTATATATTTGTTTATTTTTTGTTCCATTTTTATTTATATTAATTTTACTGTTAAAATAGAGTGATTATTATATATAAAAGTGCTGTGTTACACTTTGTCATAATTTATTTTATAGTTATTAATTTACGTCTTCAAGTCTGTCATCTCTTCACAGTCCTCCAGTCCCCACCGCCTTTATGTCACTTTGAACACATTTATTTGCCCCCCCCCCATCCTCTCCCATCCTCCCCTACTGCCACTGACTTTGCCTTCTTTTTCACTTCCAAAATTGAGGCTGTCAAACATGAAATCTCCTCCGCCCATCCCTCTTTTGCCACCCGCACCACTCCACCCTCCTTTCCAGTTTGTGAACATTATATATATATATATATATATATATATATATATATATATGCAATTTTACAACAAATCAATGGCAATAATCCTGTACTCTCCACAAACCCAGACTGTTTCTGTACTCTGCAACATTTGTTACTTTAAAAGTGGAAATTAGACTTGGACTAACAGAGGAAAGTACAGATTGCATTGCAAATTCATTTGCTGAACACCTTCTCCCGCCTGGGGATTCTTCTGACCCGTAATTTATTGCTTTATTGCAACTGCCCCTTGCTTTGAAGTGAGACTGTATGTTGTGGTAGTTGGGCTGTTTTATTTAACTAGGTACACCTTTGCTTCTATGGAAGTATGGGAAACCGAGTTTCAGATGAAAACATATGCTACTAACTAATCTGTAGACTGTATCCACTTATTGATTTGAGTGGCGCCAATTCTGGACTATTTAAGGGAATTATCTGGTCTAAGGTTTTAGAGCTGCAGCAATTTCTTCTTTAATATACTTACAGTTGTAAAATATCTAGGGGAGATTTAATTTGCTATTGTATGATTATAGAACAAGGTATTTGCTAATATATTTTTTTATTGCTTTTAATTAATGTTTAATAAAATTATTGATTTTTACAAATATGATATGCTGTGATTTATTATGTTTTTTTATGTTTTTAAATTATCCTTTGTACCTGAGCACTGTATGGATTTTTTAAATATCTAGGTATGTCAGCTTCAACCTCAACAAGTCCCCTTCCGAAGCCTGGTCTGCTAACCTGAGGGTAACCAGCCCTGTTAGCATTCCCTATGATATCCATATGCCTGAAAAGAACCTCTACTGCCTATTTCCATTAGCTAAGATAGAAAATGTTTGGGACCAATTCCAAAATTAATTTAAATTAGATTAAATTATACTATACTAAATAATATTAATCCCTGCTGCTCTAATTCCTTCCTACTTAGTCTAGGTTAGACTGGAATGATTATGACTTGTTCTTCACCTCCTCTATAAGGTGAACCTCTATCCTACCGTCAATACACATATAAAGCCAAATCTGATCTTTCGTGTTAGCCCCCCAAACTCGATCCACAGGCAGCTTCTTTTCCCCCAGATCCTTTCCCTGCATCCTCTTGGCCTCACTATCTTCTTTGATTTCCCTGGCTGATGTGTTACCCTTTAGAGTTGTAGCATGACTTTAACATTACACATTGAAGCACTCTCTTCCTTGTATATTGCCACTAACTCTCTAAATACACTCTGTCAATGCACATGTCATCATCCCCTCTGACATTCCATGTTTCCCTGCCATCCACCTCTATATTCATCCTCCAGAGATGTGTGGTGCACAAATTATTATTATTATTATTATTATTATTATTATTATTATCACAGATTTGTAAGGCGTCATAGTGCTCTGCAGCACTGTACAGTAGGGAAACCAGGACATACATAAACCAGGGCATACAAGACAGACAAAATTCATGCAGACATGAAAACAAAGGGTAGAGGACTCTACTCATTAGAGAACTTACATTCTAAGTGGAAGAGGGCACAGCTGAAACAAAAGGAGTGAGTGTGACTGACTGTGCCTTGGAGAATTATTCAAGGGTTAAAAGTCATAATAACTGTGAAAACGGGATATTTTACTGGTGATAGGACATTTTTTTTTGTTTCACCCTATACATCACAGGTTTACCACCAGAGATAACCTGCTATAGCCACTGATACTCCTAATGGTGATAAGATTTACAGACTTTCATCAGAGACTTTCCCATGTGTATTTAACAAGTGTTATGGTGGTATTTGTACCACTGCAATACCTGTTTTGTTATCGTCATCTCATGATGGCAATAACAGATTAAAATCATTTAAAAATAATTTATTTTTACATATCACCATAAAGGGGGTTTTCATGATGTATAGACCCCTATATGATTGAACTGGATCTTAATTACTTTTAACCAAAATACAAGGGCCTGAGTCATTAAGTAAAGTAAGGCAAAAAAAGGAGTAAATCTAAAGGACAAGCCATGTTACAATGTAAGGGGTGCAAATTAGTTTATTATTTTGCACATAAGTTAAATACTGGCTGTCTTTTTCATATAGCACACAAATACTTAACAGTTTTATTTTTACACTGAAATTTAAAGTTGATCTGGGACATGCCCTACCTCAACTTTAAATCTGTCCCCACATTTTAAATTTACTTCCCCCTTCAATGCAAAATGGTTTTGCACTGATGCAAAGTTACTCCCTTTTTATAGTTCCATAATGACTTAGGCCCAAAATGCATCATGCTGTCTGACCATTTTTCTAAAACTAGGTTAGATTATACAAACATAAATCTTATAACAATAAAAACATTTGTTATCAATAAATAAGTTTTAATATAGTGGGTATATAGTGGGATACTTTAAAATATCAGACTTGCATTTACATAGTATACTTGGCCCAACCTGCACCTGACTGTACATGACTTCCCACTCTGCTCCCGTGCACTGCTCTGGAGAAACTACAGAGCCAAAGAAAACAGGACAGAAAAACCAAGCTCTAAGGTAGGTGGGTTCCAGAGGGCAGACTGTTTGGTGTGGTCGTATTTTAGGAGCTCTCCGTTCTTCTTCCATATCTCCTCTATTTGGGGATAAAGGAACGTAGCTAACATTAGTTAACCTCCCTAAATCACATCTAGGTAGGGTTTAGAGCTCAGAAATAGATGCAGTTAAGGGAGTTGATGGTCCGGCTCTCTACCATCCACATCCACCGGAGTTGAGCCCTATATTACTGGACAAATCTGCCGCTGACCATTCAGAAGCAATTTTGTGCAGCTTGGCACCTGGTCATAGCATCTGATAAACTGACTCTTGGCAGCTTTGCACTCCCTGTTGCCCCCCCCAGATGCTCCACCAGTAACCCACGTGATGAGAGAAATGGTAACAGAGCGCGGAAACTGATCAGCAAACAGACCAAGCACAACGCTAAAAATTAAAATAATTGTTACTAGAATTTATTGAATGACAATAATAATATTGAATATTTTCTAACATAACATCAATATAAACTGATAAAAAATGCAAAATGTGCTTACTGACTTTCTTCATATGAATTTCTGTCCCAATGTATTTAGACAAAGAAGATTGTTAGGGTGAAAAAATAATTGATAATCATTGTTGATTAAATCTCCTTAGACGATGATAGAATGCTTATATGGAAAATTAGATAATATTCCTGATGTCATCTGTGCAACTAATGAGGATAAATACAGCCCCTTGTTAAATCCAACACTAGGCAGTTCCATATAACAAACGGCACTCAATATCCACAGTTCTATGCTGTGATAAGGCTTGAAAAAGATCCGTCAGCACAGTAAGGACTCCTTGCTACCTGATCCATGAATGATCCGTCTAGCCGCACAGAGCGGCAGGGCAGAAATCTTGTTGATTTTTGATCCCACTGTGTACACACTGCTAAGTAGATGGAAGAGCCTGTGAGCTGCTTTGGATGAATAGCGATGTAACTATGCTGATGCGTTTCATTAACTCTAGGGTAATTTCTTTAGAGGAAACAACCAATATTCAATACTCCTGCTCGCAACCATAAACCACCCTGTTCAGATCTTACTTTTCGTCATCCTGTTTCCTAATTGGCTTCCAAATTGATTACTGGCTGGCCCTTTTCATTATTTGAGCAAGAAGTTTGTCTTTGAACTTTTTGGGATTTTTTCCAATCAAAAGAACTTGGGTTTGATTGCCTTAACTATTATATGTGACTCACATTAGCTGTGCAATCTAGTTTCAATACATTGTATTTGAATGGACTATCTTTTGTCTATACAGCTGTTATATAAGTAACACAAGTAGTCTCCTCAGGAGATTATCATATTTATTTTCTTGGTGTCTGCTTAATGCAACCAGCTTAGCTCATACTGAGAGTGCTTTGATTTGGTTCTTAAACCTGCTTCATATGTATTCATTTGTTTCTTTGTTTTTTTTGTGTGTTTTTTTTCTTTTTTGTATATATATATATATATATATATATACATATACTGCTGTTAACATCTAGTCCTAATCGTGCTTATTGTTGCCACTACTGGTGGTAAGGGTACTGCTACTATTGATTATTAGCACTTAGTAGAACTATTAGTACTTATTAGTACTTGTTTACAGCTGTTTTACTTTCTTCTTTACTCCTTATTTCCTTTTATCCACAGCTGCATTTGACTATTTTGATTTATATTCTTGTTGCAGTAGAGTAACTGTTTTTGTATTTCTTTTTTGTGAAGTTTATAATGTAACACCCAATCTAACAATATTTACATGGGATTTATTCAGTCAGTCAAGTATCCCAATCTAGCTGGGACTCAGTTGAGTTTTCCAATTTCCCCCATTTAGTTGGGATGAAACTAAACCTAGATAGAGCTGCTACTACCAGGATGGGCAAACCTAAACAAACTAATCGGGGACTCATTCTCAGAAGAATACTCCGCCTTCTCAAGTATCACCTTCTCTTTCTCCTTTGGCTGATTCTGGATCTTTTCCAGTTATGTTGGCAGCTCCGTCTGCTACTGCTGCGCCCAAAGAAATGTTTCTAATTATTATGCCCTTGCTTGAACAACAGTTTGGAGAAATCCAGGTACGGTATCTGTTTCTTCCATGTAAATAATTATGGTTTTCTCATATATATGAGTTCTTTAATATTGTCCTCTCTCAAAAGAAAACCATACAATCCCTGATGGATAACTTGGATGAGCTAGAAAACTGTAATAGACGCAGCAATAGAAGCAGTAATCTACGTTTTATTTGGGATCCCAGAATCTGTAAAGGGCCTAGAGCTTTTTGACATTTTACAAGGATTGATTATTTTTTACTGGCTAATCACTTGCTACCTAGATTATACTCTACTATTATTAATTGTATCAAGGAAAGAAAGGAAGGGCAAGGAAAAAGTGGGAAACCGCTCCGCACAAGGTGATTACCAACCTCACTATCAAGTTAGAATAAATTGTATTTGTTGTGTGAGGGGGGTTCTTAGGTTAACAATCATTAACATATAAGTCCAAAGAAAGGGAAGGAAAAATTACCAAGATAGCACTAAAGGTATAAGTAGATAATTACATTAATACATTAAATTTTATTAGTATGCATTAAAAATGACTGTATGGATATACAACCAAAAAAATAGAGCGAATTATTACATTTTTTTCAACACTTTTTCTAATAATTCGCTCTATTATTTTGGTTGTATATCCATACAGTCATTTTTAATGCATACTAATACAATTTAATGTATTAATGTAATTATCTACTTATACCTTTAGTGCTATCTTGGTAATTTTTCCTTCCCTTTCTTTGGACTTATATATTATTAATTGTATTCTGATTTCTGATCATGGCCCTATATCCGTTACTCTTTTGGCTTGCTTCTATACCCCTGGAAAATGTACTTGGAATTTTGATTCTTATCTGTATCACTCTAAAGATTTTCGTGATTTTCTGATTTCTAGATGGTCTGAGTACATTGAGGATAATTTATCCCATAGGGATGACCCTATTTTATTCTGGAATACCGCTAAGGTAGTTTAGAGGGGCCAAATCATTTCATACATGGCCAAGAGGAGCTGAGAATATAACAAAAAATATTATTCCCTACACACTGCTATGGTTAATGCCTTTGATACTTATTTAACTTGTCCTATAGACGAGAATTTTTCTGTTTATAACTCAGAACGACAACTATTGGAAATCTATCTAATTTCTTCACTTCTTATAGACTTAATCAGGTTTTCAAGATCTTGGCTAAGGTTATGGCCAATAGATTACAGATATTTCTACCACAACTTCTTACACCCCATCATTTGGAGTTTACCCATGGTAAGCATTCTAGTAAAGTAGTTAGGACTGCCATTACAACCATTATGACTGCATCCCAGAAATATTGGGGACATGTTTCCGGGCATTGACTCTGAGAAGGCATTTGATACTGTGTCTTGGACACATCTCCAACAAGTGTTTTTGCATTGGCTTTTGGATGTAATTATTCACAATTTATTTGTTTTTTCATATGACTTACGGCTTACATTTCTCAGCATCAATGGTCAGAGAAGTGCTCCCATTATTATGACAAGGAGAACTCGTCGAGGATGTCCATTATCTCCATTATTATTTAAATGGCTATTGATCCTCTACTTTGGATTTTTGCTACTAAGCCTACCTTTAGTTGCATCCAGTCTGGGATGTCTAAAATTAAGGTCTTGGCATATGCCGATGACCTAATGCTCTATATAGCTATCCTATATGGATGCCATTACAGAGTTTGGTACTCTATCAGGTTTTACTATCAACTGGGAAAAAATCAATTGCTATGATTATTAATTCCTCATTGATACCTGTTTTAAAAAGTTTAAAATCTCTTGGGCACATTCTGCTATAACATACTTAGTTCAGCTTCCTAAAACCCTCAACCAATTATATTCTATTAATATGAAATCACTCATTAAATGGATCTTGCAGAAAATTCACAGCTGGTTGAAATTTCCCTTGTCACACTGAGCCATATCAGTTTGTTAAAAATGGTTGCCTTCCCAAAATTATTTTATCCCCTGCTAATCCTCCCTATAGTGTTGATGCAGGCCGATGATACAATGCCTAATAGGGAATTTCGTATATTTATTTGGCACAATAAACACCCACAAATTAGCTTTGTTAAGCTTCAACAGAGTCCATCTGATGGGGGAGTCAATCTTCTGAATTTAAAATTGTATAATTATTGCAAGCTTGCTGATCACCATACAAGGTCTTACTTACCATTGTATTCACCATACAACTTGGTACAAAACGCGAATACTGCTGGAAGTGATAGCTATGTCTGATGGATGGAATGCCTCCAGCCTCTCCATCTTTCTTTTTTAAATGTTCTAGGTAGTTGTTTGTACTCATTGAATTTGATTATTTAATGTTTTTGCTATTATACTATTCTGTGTTATTGTGCTATTGCATGATGCTCTAACAATAAAATGATTTAAAATAAGGTGGGTTTTCAGTCAATGACACTTTACTTTATTTTTATCAGTGCATCTGGCTCTTCTATGTTGTGGAACGTCAAAGCTCTGAGTCTCCTACCAAAAAACAAGCTGAAACTTGTAATTCCAAAATAGTATATACTAGTATACAGCCAGCCACATAATAAATTTAAAGTCGACCTGTCTGTTACGGCTAATAGCTAGTGAAATAAACGTTTAGAACAGATGGATCAGAGGTCTTCATCTACAGCTGCCGCCTTTTCAGTAGAGCTAGTTGAGCTCACAGGTACTCGGCTGCCCCCAGGACTGCACTCTAGCAGAGTACAAGTTTATTTTAATGGCTACCATACTGCAAATGAGGAGGATAACTGGAGAGGCCAAAGACAATGTCAAGAACAGTCCAAAAGTCTTAGGTCAGTAGCAAACAGGATAAACAGGCCAGAGGTTAGCGCAGGTTGCAAGCAAGGATAATACAATAGACAGGCAGATGTAATCTGAGTTCAAGCAGGGTCCAAAAACAAGCCAAGGCCACAACAGGAATCAAGTAAGTAAGCAGAGTATCCACAGGAGTGGAGCTGATCCACGTGTGGCATACAGGATGCTATAACCGGCAGGAAGGCTAGGTCCTGCCTGCCTTAAATACATATATAGGCCAATTAGAAGAGGGGAGGCACATAAACTCACAAGCAGCCTCAGAAGGCTGTTAATTAATCAGATTGTGGTGTGCACGTGCCTGGATGTCAGATTGGCCAGGGCTTGACGGTGAAGAAAAGATTGTCCCGACCATCGCCTTGGTGACAGTCGGGATGAGGGAAGGGAAAGTGATGTTGTGGCTATCAGGGCAACAGCTGGAGTGCTCTTTCCTTCACTGCCAAGGTTTCTCCAATCTGACAGCTTGGCGCGTGCGTACCACAATCTAATTAATTAACAACCTTCTAAGGCTTAGCTCAGCAGCCTAGTGGGAACTTTTAAAGAAAAAAATATAGATATGCCAGTGACGCAGCCCAAGTTGCTTAGAGCATTGACATATTGAGCATGAAATGAGTGACATCATGTCACTTATTTAACAGTTTTTATTTTTCCCTGCAGTGGCCCTTCCGTAGCGCTCGCCATCCTGGGGAATGAAATAACCCCCCCCCCCCTTGACAATTTGGATATACTGGTTTATAGTGGTTGTGTCTAATTATTTAAATTAACTTAACACCTTGATCCCTTCTTACTTAGTACTGTGATTTTGCCGATTTCTGCTCCTCCTTGATAACGTAGCACCAAACTCCCAGCCTCTCACTGACAGCAGAGGAACAGGAGATGGCCTTACTGAGATTAACATCTCCCTTGTTTTCCTAAAGCACCATAAGGGGCTGCATTTATAGCAAAAAACAATTGAGGGGAGAGAGGTGCCAAGGGCACATAGCATCCTTTCAGAAGCCCTGGATTTATGTAGTAATTTCAGTAAGCCTGGACATTAACCAGAGTCAGATAGTGAGGTGTATTGCACCCAGGATCTTAACATAAAATGTATATATTTTTGTTTTTTCCATTGAAAAACATTAGTGTTCGGCTGTCTTTAATGTCTACTGTACATAAAATAAATTTTTACAGTTGCCCCTGGCTGCAGACACTTGTTATAGCATGCATACAATACTGATTCAGGACTTAGACTAGCCCCTTAGCTGGTGCAAGAGTTATGGCAGAAAAACAAGAAACTTTCACAAATGCAGAGCTTCATTCTGACGTGGCTGCATTCGCTTGAGTTTGGCACGCCCACATTGTGCATCAAGTACGGGCACACGTCCCTTCCCCCCCACGTTCACTCTCCGAAATTGTAGACCATCGTAAATGTCATTTGCGTTGGCATACGTAGCTGACTTGCTTTCGTTGACGGTCAAGTGTCCTTGTTCTGGGCATGCGAAGAAGGGAATTGCGTACGATACGCACGAAAAACAAAGATACATCCCTTAATTACTCAGACCCATAGACTCTTGTATGTTTCTTGACACAATGGAAGAATTTGTCAATACCAAAACGCAATGCATAAAAGGGGACAAGAAACGGATAGATTCTGCTGCCTCTCTGAGAATCCTAATCCAGGTGACATGGGACCTGGTACAGACTCTGTTGAAATTCTTGCTAGTCCCATATTATATTCAGCTATCGTAAAGAGGATTAAATAGACAATGGAGCTCCTGTTTCACGACCAAGCTTGTAAGTTCACTTCTGCAATTCAAGAGGTAAAGAAGCAAATCGCACAAACTTCTCAACGATCTCAGGTAAATGAATGGAGAATTGGAGAATTTTTTCAAGTCTCACAACACAAGAGCCAGGTTTCATCACTACCAGTTCACAGAACCAGCTTTGAAATTAAGTTGACGGCCTGGAAAATCGGTCACGCGGAAATAATTAGTGTATTTTAGGACTCAAGAAAAATTAAAGGTCCAGCGCTTATGCAGTTTGTTAACTCAACTGTTCACAAACTTACCAACTTATCAGAAAACTCTGGCCCAGTCATCATAGAACCTGCATATAGGCTAGGGACAAAACAACCGACCAACCTGTCATTTTGTACTGTTCAAATTAGTCCCAAAAAGTGAACCTGTGAACCGCATATAAAAAAGAAGATAGAATCTCCTGAGAAGGAAAGCGATTTTATCTTTTCCAAGACTGTTCTGCGAAAGTAACTAAGGTTAGGAAACTGGTGACTGTGTGCAAGTTTGTCAACGACTTCAGCTTATCATCTAACAGTGTTTACATCTCCTTGTGGGAATTAACATCTATGGATCCTTCAGCCTAATTGAGATCAAGTGCAGTGCTATTCTTGGAGTAAGGTAAGCAGAATATTCATTCTTTGACAGTAAAGAGACATTTCTTATGACTTCTATTTTTGTTGCCTAAAACAGATGAAACCTGTCCTTATTTGAGTGAAATGTGGGGCTTTTTTTCCCTAGAAGCTGTGAATGTTCAGAACTGATATTTAGCCTTTTAAAACTTGTCACATTGAATAATAAATTGTTATATGTGTTATTAGAAGTTTATATTGGTTTTAATTCAATTTTTATTGAGAATTAAAATAAAATGAGAAATGTAATTTTTACTTTAACCTGTGCTCTTCTACATGTTGTTTTTGTCATTTTGAATATATAGCAGGCACAGTACCTGTTTAAGTTGTAGCAGAGGTTAGTGAAGCACCCGAATATACCCGTTAGTGCCGAATTATTTGTGTGTGGTTTTTTTCTAAGACCCTTGTTTGCACTAACTTGATTTAATGGAAGAGGAAGTTTAGTCTCCTTTACCCTGCTAGACTGAGATTGCTCTATGGCAGTGACTTCAAGGATTTCACTTCGACGGAAGATGCACTACATTTCTTGAGTGAAGAAGTGAAGAAGCAGAAACACAGGAAGCCAAGAATGTGAACACTACTGCTCTTCTTTGACCAAATTAATATCTCCCTTTCTTTCTTCCCTCGGTTGTATTTTGTCCATCCTTTCTCTACCTCCCTCTCTTCTCTTTTCCTCCCCACCCCCCCCCTTTCGTGTTTGTTCTTTTCTCTCTCCCTCTCCAGATATCGCAACCTTGTCTCCTTTGGTGAGCCGACCATATGGACAGGTCCTCCTACTGTGATATGTGAAGTTGCACATTTCTTGATATGAGTCTTATAGCAGTTGTCTCTTCGAGATTGGTACCTCTAATGTGTTGTATTTTTAAGAAGTTTTATATATTGTTAGGGGAATATTTCTGTTTCCACTTCTCTTTATAGATTTCGGTCAGGATGTTAAATGACTTTACTAGTTGCATTTTACGTACCTTATGTTAAAGGTTTTGATTGTTTATATGGTAATGCTGAAGTCCTTGGGGGTTGTATGTCTTAGTGCATGTGTAAATTCAATCCCTAACTTCTGGGTTTAGTCTTTTGTTTTGCTGTAAGGCATAAGGGGCTTATTCCCTTAGTTATTTATGTGGTTAATGTTTTCAGTTTTAACTACCTGACTATCAGTTTTATTTTTCATTTATGGTTGCGAGTTTTTGATGGTGGTGGGGGTGAAGGCTGGTGGGAAATGCAGAGTTCTATATGTATGTCTATATAGGTTACCAGCTATTGTTTATCATGTGTGCTGTATCCCTATATCCCTGGTATAATCTCCATTCTAGTTCATAATTATAACTAACAAAAAAATATGTTCCTGGAATGTAGGAGGCATTAATTCTTGTATAAAGGGGAAAAAAATTCTATCTTTTTACCTCTCTTACCTAAACAAAAATAAGGCAGACATTTCTCCAGGAAGCATACCAGGCACCTAGGGAACACCAAAAATGTAATTTACTACGGAAGAAGGTGTTTACGTATGTCTCATTTTATTCCAAGTCTACGGTGGTGGCCATTCATTTGGGCAGCACAGTGGCCTAGTGGTTAGCACATCTGCCTCACAGCACTGGGGTCATGAGTTCAATTCCCGACCATGGCCTTACCTGTATGGAGTTTGTATGTTCTCTCTGTGCTTGCGTGGGTTTCCTCCAGGTGCTCCGGTTTCCTCTCACACTCCAAAAACATACTGGTAGGTTAATTGGCTGCAATCAAAAATTGACCCTAGTCTCTGTCTGTCTGTGTGTGAGTGTGTGTCTATAGTAGGGAATTTAGACTGTAAGCCCCAATAGGGCAGGGATTGATGTGAATGAGTTCTCTGTACAGCGCTGCGGAATTAGTGGCGCTATATAAATAAATGATGATGATGATGATGATGATACAATACACTCTTAGATCTGGGATACTGATGGCCAATATGTACTTATAGATGTAACCCTTGCTGGAGTCAACCTTTACAATAAAGCTTTTTTTTAACTATTATAACTTAACTCTACCAATGTTTGAACTCTAAAATGATTGTAGGTGGGGATATCAATGTAGGCTACTCCACCAAGATGGACAGAGGGGGAGCATCTGCACCTGACTCGGCGTGTCTGTTACTCTGTACCTGCTTTCAGCTCTCCAGTGTTTCTGCATTATCCTGCTGCAGAGTATTACCACCTACCTGCTTTCAGCTCTCCAGTGTTTTTGCATTATCCTGCTGCAGAGTATTATCAACAATACCTGCTTTTAGCTGACCAGTGTTGCAGAGGACTAGCCTGTTGCAGAATGTTACCTGCATTCTCCACTACCTCGTGATAAAGCTTTTCAGATCATCACATCCTGCATCTGTTATCTTCAGTGCCGTAGACCATCACATTCAGCATCTTTTGTTTACTGAGATCTTTTGCTATTTCAGCCATAACCTACCGTACTGCATCTTGAAACCTATGTAACCGGTGTTTAATAAAAACCACTCGGTTAACTACGCTCTCTCTGTTTTTTTATGTTGGGAATCCTGACAAAAATACTTCACTGAGCAGCTACATTTACTAGATTTACTAGATTTATGGAGATGTAAGAATACAACTTTTCATGAATATACCTGCTTATCAGCTGCACATGGCACATTGTCGAGAATTGATTACTTATTGGTATCTACCTCGCAGGTAAATAAACTCAGAGACACAGAAATAGACATGATAGTATTGTCTGACCACACACTGATTTAGGTGGACATTAATGGTCCCCGCAAATAGGGTTCCACAAACAGTGGAAGTTTCCAAGTTACCTATATAATTCCTTAAACTTCAGGAACATGCTTATTGCAGCAGGGCAAGACTTTTTGTACAATAATAAGGATCATCAAGAAGACCCTGTTTTATTTTGGCAGACAATGAAAGCTGTACTTAAAGATTACGGGCCTGATTCATTAAGGATCTTAACTTGAGAAACTTCTTATTTGAGTCTCCTGGACAAAACCATGTTACAATGCAAGGGGTGCAAATTAGTATTCTGTTTTGCACATAAGTTAAATACTGACTGTTTTTTCATGTAGCACATAAATACTTGATAGCTTATTTGTACACTGAAATTTAAAGTTGATATTTGTGTGCTACATGAAAAAACAGTCAGTATTTAACTTATGTGCAAAACAGAATACTAATTTGCACCCCTTGCATTGTAACATGGTTTTGTCCAGGAGACTGAAATAAGAAGTTTCTCAAGTTAAGACCCCTAATGAATCAGGCCCTACATTATTTTCTATGTAGGACAGCATTCTAAATCTAGTTCTAAAATATATTTAGACACCTGAAAAGAGCTTATTAATGCATATGAAAGTCAGTCCTACAGCTAATAACAAATTAATATACAAACAGAAAAAAGCCCAATTTGATAATGTAGGGACCCAAGTTAATGACAAAAGCACTAATTTATTGAGGTATAAGTTTTATAAGCATGGTAGCAAAAATGGTAAATTACTTTCTAATCTGTTAAGAGGTGAGAAAACTTCTAATAATATCCTGGCATTAAGGGATAGTCAGGGCAACTTGTGTAGTAATGGGAAAAAGATTCTCAATACATTGAGAAAATTCTATGAAAATTTCTTAAGCCGAGATCAGTTAAACTTCGCAAATAAACAACTGTTTTGTGACAGCGTAAACATACCTCAAAAATCTCAGCAGCAGGCTGATTCTGTTTTAGCTCCCATTACACTATAAGAGGTTACAAAGACCCTTAAAACATTTAAGCCTTTTAAAGTCCCTGGCCCACATGGTCAAGGGGCTTTAAAAGGGGCTTTAACTTGACATTTTAATCCAGCCATACTTACATATTCAATTAGGATTCATGGCCACGATTATGCATGGCTGCGCTTGTAAAGTGTCATTACGGTACCGCAATATCACAGTTTTCCGTGCGCACCCCATCCACGATGTTGCAGTACCATAATGACACTTTAAACGTGCAGCCGCGAATCCTAATTGAATATACCCCTTAGAGTTCTGTCTAACCCAGGGAGGGATCTGGAAGACCCGGAATCTTGTAGGCCAATTTCTATGTTGAATCTTGATTACAAAATTCTCCCTAAATTTATGGCTGAAAGAATGCAGACAATGTTGCCTACTGTTGTCCACAAAGATAAATCTAATTTAATTTAAGCAGATATGGCACAAACATTAGAAAAATACTATGTGTTATTATGCTGATGGTCTGTTCACGAACTTACAGAACTAGGTGGTGGAGGTCTTCACCTATAGCAGCTGCCTTTCCCATAGAGCATTATACACTCACCGGTACTCAGATGCCCCCAGGACTTAACTCCAGATGTAGTGTAAGTTTGTAATACAAAACCGTAGGGGCAGGCAAGGAGGCAGCGTAGATGGTAGCGGATGGTCAGACGAAAGCAGCGGTCAGAGGTCACTAGCAAGCAGAATAATCAGGTAACACGCCAAAGGTCAGGGTCACAGGCAACACAGCGGGGTCCAAGGTACAGGCAAATGAATCAGGGTCACAGGCAAGCAGGCAAGGTCCAAGGTACAGGCAGGGGTCATACACAGAAGTTCAATCCAGCAGGTACACCAAACAGCACAGTAGCAGGTTAGCAGACAGGGAACTGGACGCTATAACCGGCAGTGAGGCTAAGCCCTCCCTGCCTTAAATACTTTGATGGGCCAATCAGAAAAGAAGGTGGGCAGGGTTGACAATCAGCCTCAGGAGGCTGCTAATTAATTTACTGGCTTGGAACTGGCATAGATAATAACATTAACCTTTTAATATATTGGAGAGTAAGAGCGCTGTTTCCCATACACCAGTGTTTCAAAATTAAAAATAAGTAAGTAAAATTATACTTACATTCAATCTATTGATGAGATGCTCTTCAATACATTTTTTATC
The DNA here is from genome assembly GCF_038048845.1 of Mixophyes fleayi. Taxonomy (NCBI): domain Eukaryota; kingdom Metazoa; phylum Chordata; class Amphibia; order Anura; family Limnodynastidae; genus Mixophyes; species Mixophyes fleayi. Next base: position 92,908,748 of record NC_134404.1, on the reverse strand, counting down.
AGTGAAATCCAAAAATGAAAAACAAAAATTATATTGGAATTAATAATTTGATATTGTATAGACAACCAAGTATATAAAAAAAAAAATCTATATTTTGAGTGATCCACTTTATCCATACACCATAAGGTCCCACTCTTGTGCTAGAACTTAGAAAACCAAAACTTGTAAATGACACATCATCAAATGTGAATCTGTGAACCGCGCTCCATGGTGTGGATCCCCTCAAGGTGATGCACATACTAAATATATTCCTGAACTTTTCACATATCTCAGATCTCAATAGTTTGTCAATAATGTATGTGGAGAGATTCAGATGGAATCATAGACAAGATTGTCTCATAGCAGACATGGCCATGTGAAATTAAAAATAAAACGGAATCTAGTGCAATAGGTTCGGAATACAGTCCTCAGACATTTAATCTTTCTTGATTGTACTAGGGGAAAACATTTCACAATGCTTTCTGCCTATGAGTAGCCCAGACTACTGTACAATTGTGCGTGTGTGTATTTCCTACACAACTGTGTCAACAGTATTTCAGTATAACCTGCATTACCTACAACATATTACTTATATAATTTATCTTTTCCCTTTTTTCTTAAACATTTTACACCTTCACTACGACACATTGAAAACGGCAAAATACAATTGTTCCCTGTACTTGTCATTAGCAAGTTAGATGTAGAATTACACCGGAAATTTGTTATGATTTTAATCTGTGTATTTTTTGCCAAATTGTTATGATTTTAATCTGTGTATTTTTACAATCACATTAAGTGCTACAAAGCACAATTGTTTTCTGTACTTGTAATTAGTGTCATTATTTTTCTATGGGTAAAAATACACAGGCAATTCATTATGATCTCAACCAGTGTATTTGTTAGAATGCTACAAGCAGACAATGGGCAAATGTTTTGCAGCAACTTAAAGAGAGTCAAAGATTGCCTAATGCCAGGAATTGTTTATACAAACCCTTCAGTCATTCACCCAGCAAGAAAAGGAATTACGTCAGAGAGAATTGTGTTAGTGTCTTCAAAACAACCTCATGTCTGTGATAATGATATTAACAATGAAATTCAGTAAACTGTCACTAAAAATCAAAAATCCTTCTAAGGTAAATCTGTTAACAATCCCCACAAAAAAAAATCCATTTTGATGGAAACGATGCAGAAGATTTTTGAAATAGAGAAAGTACAGCCAGATGCAATTCACAGACAGAAATGGCTCTATTGCACTTCCACCTTATTGTAAACTCCTGGATTACTAGCAGAATAAGCATTACTAGAAGAATTGCTTGGAATTACCAAATTAAGCAATTGAGTAAATTTCCTGCCCGTGTTCTAGTGTATTGCATTGCCACTGGAATTGTAAACACAAAGCACAGTCAGTAATCGACAAAAAAGGGAAATGCTGATGTGTCTAAAGAATAATAATAATTGGTGGATAACCACAAAATGCATCATCCCTCCTATGCAACATTCACACAGTGCACTTCGTGACAAATTTACTGTACCTTGATAGGTGTAACATTAGTAGTGGGGTGATGGGTTTGAAGCTGACCATGTGCCTATTTGTGTTGAGTTTGTATGTTTTGTGGTTTTCCTCTGGATGGATGGGGAGATATACAGAGTTGAATAATTAGTCAATAACCTTTAAGCATTTTTTTATATAGAAAATCTTAAATCCGTAAATTAATTATAATGATAGATTTTTTTTTAAAATAAAAAACATGATTAAAAATAGTATATGTCATACACTGATCAGGTGCTAAACAACAAAAACCTTTAGACATGGATACCAATACAGAACACCTTATAGCAATTCTCTACCTGGATAAGCTGAATTTTACATTATGTCTGCAAATATGGTTGCTGTTTCAATTAAGTCATAGGTCTACTATCTCACCCAAAGGTATTGTAAGGAATCTGTGTAACAATATAATTAGAATATTTAGTACACCAATGTCTACTTAGGAAGTGGCACAAATTAGCAATTAGCAGTCTGTTCTGTGCCCTCTGTATGTTGTGAACTCCACTGGGTCTTCCACTAGCCCAATATAGCAGTATCAACTTGAATGTGGATCTGTGCCTTTATCTGTACTGCAGCAGCTACCAATATCAATGGCTCCCAAAATATGCTCTCCAGAGAGGACTTCAGAAAGCCTATTTCATGGCCACAGTATATCTAATAGATTCCAGCCAGGCTAGTAATTCATATTTATAGCACATTTTATAAAATTGAGACATTTCTCTTCAGGTATACTTATATCACCCAACTAGTAGTTGTTCAATATTCAGTTTATAGAGGCATAAATTGGATGCAACAGTTTCAACAGCTGGAAAGTTGGACAATGTGTTCACACTAGGCTATATGGAGATATTCTGCAGCTTGTCAACTTTATCCAGCAGTATATTACCTCAAATAAAAAGTAAAAAATAATAAGGATACATTTCTTACCAACTGTGTAGCTCCCTTCAGATTTAAGGGAAAGCAATACTCACACTTGGATCATAGATCGTGGATACGATCACTTCCTCACTGTAAACTCTTGTATATATCCGTGTGTGGGTAAGCGTGGAGTTAACACAAACTAGAGATTATATGGTAAAAATCAATCTTTTATTAATTAGTGTTGGTAAAGTGTAGAAATGTGCCCTGCGGATACAGATGCTGTGCCCATGAAGAGGGTGAAGAATCATCCCGCTGAGTGGCTGTGGTGTCCGGAGAGTGGATGGGGTGTCTCAGAAGTGGACAGGAGGTGACCATCGTTTGTAAGGTAAGTTATCTGTGTGCGTCTGTCCTGTTCCCCGCAGGCGTTACAAAAGCACGCAGCATATATAAAACAAATTAAGAATTACAAGTAGCATAGAGCAAGTTCAGATAGTGGAGTAATCGCGCTCACAGGACTCGTTATAAGTCTGTCAATGCATTCCACTGTGGAACACAAAACTCTCCATGTGGCAGATAGTAATGTTGGTATGTTAAATTGATCCAATCAAGATAGATAAGGAGCATGAAACTCCTCTGCTGGAGTCTTATTGGTCAGTCACGATGATAGACTTTTTAAATGGTAAGTCGTGAATGTTCTATACTTATGGGTATAGACTCGAGGCTTGCACGTATAGCTTAAGCACCTTCAGAATTTATGTGCAGTGATTAGTGTGTCAAACATACAATGTTAAAAACAAATTGCCTAAATACTAAAATGGACATATGACAGAGTTATTGTGTGCTGATAGCTGAAGACCGTTGATATGTGGAAGAGCATTGAAATCATGGTGCAGCGATATGTAAAATTAATAATATAATAAAATTATTAAAATTTTAAATAAGGCTTTGTGCTGGTGCTAATTTTTCTGGATGCAACAGTTATAGATAAACTATGAGCAGTGAAATAGATGTTGTCCTCATAATGAACGGAGTCTGTGTTGGAGAAATATATAGTTTCTCTGACACAATAAGTCACCCTTATTTGTTATCAGTGCTCAGGTGGACTATTGAGCTGACCTCACATTTCTATTAAGTATATTTGTAGTAAAAGTGAGCTAGTTGTGTTGAATCTGAACAGTTCAGAGAGGTGATAATTGGACAATCACTTCTAAAATCAGTATGAGGTGTAGTCAAATATTGTGTATGATCAAATTTTGGTTTGTAATATTATAGCGTGGTATCTTGTCTTTGCTACCAAAGGGATAAATGATGTAGAGCAGATGCTATATCCACTGAGATATAATGTAATCTGTATCTTGTATGCGTCACTATGTGACTAGTAATAGGTAGTATAATTGATAAGGGCATGTTTGGGAGTCTGAGCTCCTGATAACTTTAGTTTGTTGTGTGAAAATTTACCGGGTGTTGGTGCAAAAACAGAGACAGTGATAAGTGATTTGTGCGAGCTATTCTGATATCGCAAAGACCTTTGTTTCAAAGTTGTAGATCCCCATTGTAGGTTCCATTAATGGGCCGAGCTGGTGTCTTGGCCTGTTTTATGTATGATGCCTGTTGCCTGTTCCATAATTTACATATCACAAGGGTGCAACTGTGTTACTGTATCATGTGATTATGGACTAATTCGAGATCTTCATTAAGTCTTTTGAGAGTATTGTTTTCAGGTAATGAATCTATTTCAACTTTTCCCTGTTTATGGTCTTCATAAATTCTGTCCCTCCAATTTCTGTTTTCATTCTTTATTGGCATGTAAGTCAGACCCGTGGGTTTGTATTCATGTTGGTCCTTGAAGTGGATAGAAAGGTTGTGTTCATCAAATTTATTATTAATGTCTCCACTCTGATGTTTTTAATGCTCTTAATGTCCTTCCCACATACTTCATCCCACATAGTTATTGTAATAGGTAAATGACTTCCTTGCTGTCGCACGTGAGATGTTGTTTTATCTTGTACGTTTGTCCTGTTTGCTTGGATTTAAATTCCTGAATCGATTTTGTACTTTCTGGACAAGACTGTTACAGTTGCATCAGTGGCCACAAAAGAAGAAATGTCCATCCTCGCTAGATGGCTCTAGCTGAGTTTGTATTTTGTGGCGTGGTTTGCTATTATTCTTAACCAATCTTGTTTTTCGGGCTGTGACTTTTTTTGTAGTCTCTGGGCTGCTGGTAAAATGATTGCTAAGCTGTCATCCTTCACAAGTATTGACTAGTGCAGGGTTTCCCAAACCCAGTCCTCAGGGCTCCCCAACAGTACAGGTTTTCCGGATCACATATGACATAATTAGGACCACCTGTGGATCTGTTACAATGTGTCAGTCAGTAATGAATACACCTGTGCTCCAGCAAGGAGATATGGAAAACCTGCACTGTTGGGGAGCCCTGAGGACTGGGTTTGGGAAACCCTGGACCAGTGTATTTTTAGGATTTGCTTGATCCGTCTAGCTGAATTGCTAAAATTTGTGATGAAATATAACTTGTTTTTTTTTAGGTTAGTTTGTGTCTTCTGTTTATAATTTAAGAGTGATTCTCTCTGTGCAGAAAGTGTCTCTTTGAAAGCTGTTGTAACTAGTTGTGTACTGTTCTTTTTGGCGATGACTTTTTCCGCAAATTATTTTCCTTTTGCCAAGTAGTAATCCAGAATTGACCAAATGCATCTTATTCTTTTGAACTGACTTTGCAGTATATTTTTAAGATAAATTGGGTTATGTCTGCTGGTCGCCAGGATGCAGCTGTTAACATCTACTTGTTTGTAAAAGTTTGTTTTTGTTTCAGGTTTCTTGCCCTCTGTGAAAATCTCTAAGCCTAGAAATGTGACTTGTTTTGCTGTAGTTGGTGGTGAGTGTGCTATTATATTACTATTACTATATTATTATTATTCATATATTTAGTGAAAGCTAACAGATAATCCTCAAAGCCTTGGCACAGCAATTGTACATTTTCTACATACCTATTGTCTAAAGGGACAGGTTAGCTCCATAGTCATGATTTACCCCAATGTTCTCCTCTTCCCAACAGCTCATGGAAAGGTTATGCTATATGTAATATTGCAATCTATGTTTTATGCTCATGTTGCTACCTTTGTGCACAATCTACTATCCTTATAAAGATTTACCTCTGTCATATTTGACAAGTGCCACTTTGTATTTAGGTTGAAGCGCAGAATATTTTCTATATATGTAAGATACCGGGTTGGATTTTCCTGCTATTCCGCTGCTTACCTATCTTATCCCGTAGTGCGCTCTCCTCTCTTTTTTTCCATTTTGATAACTTGAAGTGTACCTCTTATTTGAAATTCACCCTCAAAGCATGCGTGGTTATGTGTTAAAATGAAATGTATACCCTTTAAGATGAAATCTGTTCATGCCGGTAGTGTCTTTATCAAGGAAATATTTAATGCTCTCTAATCCCTTGTGGTATTCAATGACGGTGTAGAGTGATGACACCTCACTAGTGACTAGCCAATTGTCTTACTTATCCAAGGATATAGTTAAAATGATTTCTTGAAATTGAAGAAGGCAGTAAGTATAAAATATATGCTTAAGAAATCATGTGCAAAAACATTTGCAAACATAGTTATTTTCAAACAAATTTTAGTTCATAATAGGTGGCTGAAGGGTATCCCTTATAGCCAGTTTTTAAGACTCAGAAGAAACTGTACCGAACAGGTAGTATTGGTGGAACAATTAGAGGAAATGAAATATAATTTTTCTCTTAAAGGATATGATATGAAATCTTTACAAAATGCCCAAATGAAAGTTTATGAGATCACAAGAGAGGAATTAATATTTTCTGAAAATAAGGTACAACCATCTGATAAGAAAACAGATTTGTTGTTTATTACCAAATACAATCACAACTATAAAAAGATAGAGAAAGTAATTCGAAAGCATTGGGGCATTTTATTGAAAGATCATATTTTGGCAGAAATTCTCCCTAAAAAAAACAAAATTTGTCTACAGAAGATCCTCCAATTTGAAAGATTATCTTGTGAGAGGTACTCTTCCAGAACAGAAAACAGGCATGATTAAAAATAAAGTTTTTTCTTTTTTATGTAATCTCTTTTTATTGAAGTGAAACACATAAATATAGTACTTCAAGTATTTAGTTGCATATCAAAACAATTGCAAGTACACCTAAAGTGGCGTATATCTGCTTAACCTTTCTTATATAAAAATAATAATAGAAAGTAAGGGGGATGGGGGATAGAAAGATATAAGGGAAGGTTGGGAGGAAAGACATTGGGGGGGGGGAAGTTGGGTTTCATACATTCCACTGAGCAAACAACACTGATGGGTAAATGTATCAAACTGCGAGTTTGCCAGCGTGTTGAAATCGCGGAAAATCGCGGGTAAGCAGCGTGTTGTATCTGGCGTGTTTAGAAGCAAACTCTCCTGAGTTTGCTAACTCGCAGCTTCATACATTGTAGACTTGTATAGCTGCAGTGGCAAACAGTGGTGAGTTTGATCTCTGGCGATTTTGCAAGTAGCGATTTTGACAGAAGCAGAACTCTGGCGATTTTGTATGAAAACTCAGCTTCATACATCGGCTAGTTTCAACTCTCCTGAGAAAATCGCTGGAGTTGCAAACTCGCAGCTTGATACATTTACCCCTGAGTCTTTAAATTCAATCCATTCCGACCACATTACGTAGAAAGCTCTATTTTTATCCTCTGCCGCATAGATTATTTCATCCATTACCATATAAAAGTCTATTTGTGTAAACCATTCTTTTATAGTGGGAGCTAACGGTGATTTTCAGTGAACCGGAATCACAGCCTTGGCAGCGCTATTGAGAAATTTTACCGAGGACTTTTTGTATTGAGAGACTGGCATGTTAGTATCGTCGAGTAGCCAAAATCTCGGGCAGTTTGGTAAATCGGTTCCCACAATTGATTTGGAGAGGAGAATAACCGCATCCCAAAAAGGTCTGATTGCTGAGCATTCCCACCATATATGTAAAGGGGTGCCCGAAGCTCCTTGACATCTCCAGCAGAGATCTGGGACCCCAGGAAACATCTTTACCAAGAGGCTTGGGCACCGGTACCACCTAGTTAATATTTTGTAGTGTGTTTCAACCACTCTTAAACTAATTGAGCTGGCTTGAGTGCGCTGAAATATGACTCTCCATTCTGACTCAGGTATGTCCATGTTTAACTCCTGTTCCCAGTCCCTGGTGAATTTGGGTAGCGCTTTGAATAGATGTACAATCAAGATCTTATATATAGATGATAATGTATGCCTGGGGCGTTGAGCCGCTGTGCATAGGGTCTCAAACTGCGTGCACGTCCTACCTGCCTCCTCGCGGACTCCCCTAGAACCTGCAAAGTGTCTTAATTGAATATGCCTCCAAATTTCCACATTGGGTAAGCCCCATTTTGCCTGTAAATCGGCAAAAGGTATGACTCCAGACCTGCCCACCAGCTGGCCGACATGGGTTATCCCCACTTGGATCCAATGTTGGAAAGACTGTCTTGCGAGGCCCGGGGGGAAATCTGGATTGTCAAAAAGTGCCGTCAGGGGAGAGTGTTTTGTGGAAATGTTTGGAGTAGTTCGCAGCTTTGACCATCTGGCCAGGGTAGGAGAGATAGTCGGGTGTTTAATCTTGGGAAGAGAAGACTGCCATGGGACAAGATCAATAGCTGTGTCTAATACATAATCCTCAATCCAAACCCATTGTCTGTCTCCTCCTCCTCTTGTCCAGTCAACAACCCTGTTCAGCATAACCGCGTCATAGTATGTTGAAAAATGTGGCAGCTGAAGACCACCGTCACATTTGCGCTTATATAATATGTCATGCTTGAACCGAGGTTTCCTGCCCCTCCAAACAAAATGTCTGATGGCCTTATGTAGCTCATTGAACCATTAAGTGGAGAGATGGATTGGGAGTGTGTGAAGGAGATATAGAACTCTCGGGAGTAGGTTAATTTTTACAATATTAACTCTACCCATCAGGGAAAAGTCCTTTTGTAGCCAGTCCCTTAAGTTAAAAATAAAGGTTTTTATAGGTGTGGTACGTGTCAGGAGTATAAGAATACTGCCAAAAATAATCTCAGGAGTAAAATTACAGAACTTGTTGTCAATGGACAAACGTTTGTTATAGATAATTTCATTACATGTAGTTCAACAAATGTTATTTACATTTTGGAATGTAAATGTGGATTATTTTATGTTGGCATAACTTCTAGAACATTGAAAAAGAGAATTAGCGAACATCTTTGTAATATTAAAAAGGGACTGGAAACTCATTAAGTGTCAGCTCATTTTAAATCTCAGTGTCACTCACCGGACTGTGAGTGCTTCTTCCCGGACATTTAGGAACCGTGGCCGTCCTCCATCCTGAGGGACTGCGCATGCGCAGCCCTTTCTAAACCTTCAGTGTATGTTCCTTTAACTTAATTGGCAGATCAGGCAACCTCCCTATATTAAGCACCTGTGGTCAACACCACGTTGCCTGATCTTGGAGTCTCATTCCCCATGAGCCTCTGAAGGTGTTCCTGTGTTTCCTCGTGTATTCAGCGCTGCTGATTCCTGTGGTTTCCAAACCACTTCTACCTCTGTGGTTTCCAAACCACTTCTACTACTGTGGTTCCCATACCACTTCTACCTTTCTGTGTATCATCGTGACTGTTAGCTGATTCCTATCCGCTGCCTCCGTGCACTACAGTCCTCAAGCCACTTCAACTCTATCATATATCATTGTGACTGTTAGCTGATTCCTATCCGCTGCCTCCGTGCACTACAGTCTTCAATCTACATCTACTCACCTGTGCATCATCGTGACTGTTAGCTGATTCCTATCCGCTGCCTCCATGCACTACAGGCTTCAACCTGCAACTCGTCTGTGTGTCATCATCGTGACTGTTTGGCTGATTCCTATCCGCTGCCTCCGTGCACTACAGTCTTCAACCTGCAACTCGTCTGTGTTTCATCATCGTGACTGCTAGCTGATTCCTATCCGCTGCCTCCGTGCACTACAGTCTTCAACCTGCAACCCGTCTGTGTTTCATCGTGACTGTTTAGCTGATTCCTATCCGCTGCCTCTGTGCGCTTCAGTCTTCAGTCCTTGTCAACTCTCCCGTGTTTCCTTGAGTCTGCTGCCACTATTGCTACCCGCTACTCTCCGTGATCAACTGTTCCAGTTCAACTCTGCTCCGGTGTCCCATCGTTACTGCACCTGCTGGTTGCTATTGGCTACCTCCGTGTTCCCGCAGAGAACCGCTGCTGTTACTTCTCAGCGCTGCTCATCCATCTACTGCTGATCCGCTCTCCACGCCTTCCTGTGTTCCCTGCTGGTCTACCTACCTGTGCGCTGCACCTGCTAGACCACCGCTTCACCCGTCCAGGGACTTTGCATCCTGCCGGCCTCCTGCCGTTCAGGTATCTCTGCACTCCTGTCTGACTGCCTTCTCCTGAACCACGGTATGCATACTTCCCATTGACTGTGCTGTGTATTGCATACCTTGCTGGACTGTGTTGGTTCTCCTCTGGAGTGTACTATCCGCTGAGTCTATTGCCATCATTGACTGTGTTGGTTCTCCTCTGGAGTGTACTATCCGCTGAGTCTATTGCCATCATTGACTGTGTTATCTCATGCTGGATTACTTCAAGAGACTTTCTATATTGGCATTGTTGTTCAGTCATTTATACATTTATATTGTGCATATTACTGTGGATCAAAGTCAAGGTGCCCGTGTATATATTGTGTTGCAGTCTCTCCCCGTGCACCTCCTCACATATATATTCAGTGGTACAACTTGCTAGTGGCAGACCACTGACCCCTGTTTACAGTTTCACCTGTTCCAGTATCCTCTCACATAGCAGTGGTACAACTTGCTAACGCAGACCACTGACTTCCCGGATACCTCCACTTGGATTCCATTCCTTCACTCAGACAGCGGTACAACTTGCTATCCGCAGACTGCTGACTCTCATCACCTCCTCGTTTCTGTTGGACATTCCTCCTCACTATAGCAGTGGTACAACTTGCTACCGCAGACCACTGACTACCTTCACGTGTCCTTTGTCCATACAGTTCCTCGTGTATTACTACCTCCATATTGCCAGTGCTGCTAGTCATAGACTTTCCTGAGCATCTCATCATCTGCTATTTCCTGTTCCGTGATCACCCTGCTACCAGAGTACCATATTACCACCTATACTGCTCTGGTAAGCCTATCACCTGGTGATCCCTGGGTAAAGACTCCTAGTACCCGTGACAGTAAGATCAGGCCATGACAGACCCAGATACGGAACCTACCGCTAAAGAGATGCTGCAGCATCTGGTCAGCCGTGTGGAGCAACAGGATGCTCGCCAACAGCTGTTACTTCAATGTTACCAATCATTAACCTCCCAAGGAACATCTGGACAGACTGCTACAGCTAATATTGAAGCTCCTGTGCTTTCCTCCGTTTCCCCAGTGCCATCCCAGGTGTCTACAGCTCCTACGCTTCACCTGCCTACTCCGTCAAAATATGACGGGGACCCCAAAACTTGTAGAGGTTTCCTTAACCAATGTTCAGTCCATTTTGAACTCCAACCTCAAAATTTTTCTACCCATCGTTCCAGAGTGGCCTATCTTATCTCATTGTTTTCTGGACAAGCCCTGGCTTGGGCCTCCCCTCTGTGGGAAAGAAACGATCCAATTCTACAAGATAGTGCCAAATTCATTTCCACGTTCCGAAGTGTGTTCGATGAACCAGGTCGTGTGACCTCCGCTGCTTCCAGCATTCTTCGTTTGCGACAAGGCTCCCATACAGTAGGACAGTATGTCATTCAATTTAGGATCTTAGCCTCTGAACTTCAGTGGAACACTGAAGCATTAGTTGCCGCCTTCTGGCAGGGGCTCTCCGATAAAATTAAAGATGCACTGACTACTCAAGAGCTTCCTTCGTCACTAGAAGATTTGATCTCTCTTTGCCATCGTGTAGATATGAGATTTCGTGAAAGAGAGTCTGAGAAAACAACGGCTGTCAAAGCACCTCTTCGTTCAAACCCTCAATTTCGTCCAGCTCCATCCTCTGCGATTCCCATGGAGATAGGACGTTCCAAATTATCTTCAGAGGAGAGGAAACGAAGAGTAAAGAATAGACTCTGTATCTATTGTGCTGATTCCACGCATATGCTCAGCTCTTGCCCTAAGAGATCGGGAAATGCCAGGCCCTAACTAGTTCTGGAGAGGTGAAGTTAGGGTCCCTGGAGTCCTCTCCATTGTCTATGAAATCTAAAGTCTGCGCTTTTGATGTTACGATTTCCTTTGCTACCAAATCCTTTGAGTCACAGGCATTGATTGATTCCGGAGCAGCAGGAAATTTCATTTCTAAATCACTAGTGAATCAATGGTCCCTACCAGTGATCACTTTAAAAACACCCATTACTGTGACGGCTATAGATGGATCACGCCTCATCAGTGGTCTCATCACCCAGTGTACGTCTCCAGTAACCCTTCAGATTGGTGTACTACACCATGAAGAAATTTCGTTTTTAATTCTTCCAGTTACAACAAGTCCGATTGTCTTAGGCCTTCCATGGCTTCAGTGTCACTCTCCCCAGATTGACTGGCGCACCCCTCAAGTTACGTCTTGGGGGTCTGAATGTCACCATCGTTGTCTCTCTCAAGTTATTCCTCTTAAAGTACAGCAATCTTCCATCTCATCTTCCTCCCCGGGACTTCCTCCTCAGTATGCTTCATTTGCCGATGTGTTTGATAAAGCTCAGTCTGAACGTCTTCCTCCTCATCGTTCTTGGGATTGTCCGATCGACCTTCTACCTGGCAAGACTCCTCCCAGGGGTTGGGTCTATCCTCTCTCGTTACCTGAAACTCAAGCCACATCTGAGTACATACAGGAGAATCTCCAGCGTGGGTTCATTCGACCTTCCACCTCTCCCGCTGGAGCTGGGTTCTTCTTCGTCAAAAAGAAGGATGGATCATTACGCCCTTGTATAGATTTTCGTGGACTCAACGCCATTACTATCAAGAATCGGTATCCCATTCCGCTGATCACTGAGCTATTTGATCGCATCAAGGGAGCTCGGATATTTACTAAGTTGGATCTTCGTGGTGCCTACAATTTAATTAGAATCCGTTCCGGTGACGAATGGAAGACCGCGTTTAACACCAGAGATGGGCATTACGAATATTTAGTAATGCCCTTCGGGCTGTGTAATGCCCCCGCTGTTTTCCAGGGTTTCATCAATGAGATCTTTCGGGACTTATTATATGTATGTGTCGTTGTCTACCTGGACGACATATTGATCTTCTCACAGGACCTGCCTTCTCATCACCAACATGTGGCAGAGGTCCTCTCCAGACTACGGAAAAACACGTTGTTCTGTAAATTGGAAAAATGTTCATTCGAGTTACCCCAGATTCCATTCTTGGGGTATATAGTTTCCGGAGTTGGCCTGAAGATGGATCCAGACAAAGTAAATGCTGTACTACATTGGCCCCAGCCAACTACTCTTCGTGCCATCCAGCGTTTTTTAGGTTTTGCCAATTACTATAGACGCTTCATTCAAGACTTTTCATCCATTGCATCTCCCATTGTGGCCCTAACTCGGAAAGGGGCTAATACTAAGCAATGGTCATCTGAGGCTCTCCAAGCCTTTCAAATCCTCAAAGAGTCCTTCTCGTCTGCTCCCATTCTGCGACAGCCTGATGTGACACTCCCCTTCTTCCTAGAAGTAGATGCCTCTAATGTGGGCTTAGGAGCTATTCTCTCCCAACGCTCGGAGCAACAAAAATTACATCCTTGTGCCTTCTACTCTCGGGGTCTTCTGCCCGCAGAGAAAAATTATACTATCGGGGACAAGGAGTTGCTGGCCATCAAAGCTGCATTAGAGGAATGGAGATACTTGTTGGAAGGAGCTCGCCATCCGGTGACGATCTTCACGGATCATAAGAACTTGTCATATTTGCAATCTGCTCAATGCTTGAACCCTCGTCAAGCAAGATGGTCTCTTTTCTTTTCCCGTTTTGAATTAATTATAACCTTCAAACCAGCCGCTAAGAACAAGAAAGCTGACGCTCTATCTCGAGCTTTTGTGACGTCCTCTGATGTAGAAGAGGTTCCCAACCATGCTATTCTAGACCCCAAATGTATTTCTCTGGCTGCTTCATCCACCAAAATGCTACCATTTGGGAAGACCCTTGTGCCTCCTACTCTGAGGAGGAAAATCCTTTCGTGGTTCCATGCCTCTCGTTTTTCTGGACACGCCGGTGAACACAAGACCTTTGAGATTCTCTCTCGTAGTTACTGGTGGCCTTCAATGAGGAGAGACGTCAAAGAGTTTATTGCTTCCTGTGATTTATGTTCTCAGTTTAAATCCTCCCGCAGAACTCCAGCAGGGTTGCTGAGACCACTACCCATTCCGTCCAAGCCTTGGACCCATATTAGTATGGATTTCGTTACTGATTTGCCACCAAGTAAGAATCACAATACTATTTGGGTAGTGGTAGACAGATTTTCGAAGATGGTCCATTTCGTCCCTCTGTCCGGTTTACCTTCCTCGTCTACTCTGGCTGAACATTTCATTAAAGAAATCTTCCGCATCCATGGATGTCCGTCTGAGATTGTGTCGGATAGAGGAGTACAATTCGTTTCCAGATTCTGGCGGGCCCTTTGTAAAACCTTGGGCATACGATTAGCACTCTCATCGTCTTACCATCCGCAATCTAACGGACAAACGGAACGAGTCAATCAAGATCTTGAGACTTTTATTAGGATGTTCTCTTCAGCCAACCAAGACAACTGGGTAGAATTGCTTCCTTGGGCTGAATTCGCCCATAACAACATGTACCATGAGTCATCATCCAAAACTCCATTCTTTGTGGTCTACGGTCACCATCCGTCTTTTCCGGAATTTCCTGCCCTCCCGCCCACCCAAGTTCCTGCTGTGGAGACTGCTTGTCAGACCTTCAAAAATATCTGGTCTCAGGTCAAAACCTGTTTAAAGAAGACATCTAACAAATATAAGTCTTTCGCAGATAAGAAGAGGCGGGCTATTCCACCACTAAAAATTGGAGATCGTGTCTGGTTATCTACCAAAAATATTCGTTTGAAGGTTCCATCTATGAAATTCGCCCCTCGTTTTATTGGTCCATATAGGATCATTCAAGTTATCAATCCAGTATGTGTTAAACTTCTTCTTCCTAAGAATCTTCGGATTTCCAATGCCTTCCATGTGTCCTTGCTCAAACCTCTCATCATCAACCGTTTCTCGACTCCTCCCTCAGCACCGCAGCCAGTTCAAGTTCATCAGGAGGAGGATTTCGAGATTACTGAGGTATTGGATGCAAAAATTTCGCGAGGAGTCCTCCGTTTCCTCGTTCATTGGAAGGGCTTTGGTCCTGAAGAGCGTTCATGGATCAAAGCTGAAGATCTTAATGCTCCTGCCCTTCTGAAGAAGTTTTATTCCAAAAATCCGGACAAGCCCGGTTCCAGGCGTTCTGTGCCCACCTTTAAAAGGGGGGGTACTGTCACTCACCGGACTGTGAGTGCTTCTTCCCGGACATTTAGGAACCGTGGCCGTCCTCCATCCTGAGGGACTGCGCATGCGCAGCCCTTTCTAAACCTTCAGTGTATGTTCCTTTAACTTAATTGGCAGATCAGGCAACCTCCCTATATTAAGCACCTGTGGTCAACACCACGTTGCCTGATCTTGGAGTCTCATTCCCCATGAGTCTCTGAAGGTGTTCCTGTGTTTCCTCGTTTATTCAGCCCAGCTGATTCCTGTGGTTTCCAAACCACATCTACCTCTGTGGTTTCCAAACCACTTCTACCTCTGTGGTTTCCAAACCACTTCTACTACTGTGGTCCCCATACCACTTCTACCATCTACTGTATCATCGTGACTGTGAGCTGATTCCTATCCGCTGCCTCCGTGCACTACAGTCTTCTAACCACTTCAACTCTACCATGTATCATTGGGACTGTTAGCTGATGCCTATCCGCTGCCTCCGTGCACTACAGTCTTTCATTCACATCCACTCACCTGCTCATGATTGTGACTGCCAGCTGATTCCTATCCGCTGCCTCCGTGCACTACAGGCTTCAACCTGCAACTCGTCTGTGTGTCATCATCGTGACTGTTTGGCTGATTCCTATCCGCTGCCTCCGTGCACTACAGTCTTCAACCTGCAACTCGTCTGTGTTTCATCATCGTGACTGCTAGCTGATTCCTATCCGCTGCCTCCGTGCACTACAGTCTTCAACCTGCAACCCGTCTGTGTTTCATCGTGACTGTTTAGCTGATTCCTATCCGCTGCCTCTGTGCGCTTCAGTCTTCAGTCCTTGTCAACTCTCCCGTGTTTCCTTGAGTCTGCTGCCACTATTGCTACCCGCTACTCTCCGTGATCAACTGTTCCAGTTCAACTCTGCTCCGGTGTCCCATCGTTACTGCACCTGCTGGTTGCTATTGGCTACCTCCGTGTTCCCGCAGAGAACCGCTGCTGTTACTTCTCAGCGCTGCTCATCCATCTACTGCTGATCCGCTCTCCACGCCTTCCTGTGTTCCCTGCTGGTCTACCTACCTGTGCGCTGCACCTGCTAGACCACCGCTTCACCCGTCCAGGGACTTTGCATCCTGCCGGCCTCCTGCCGTTCAGGTATCTCTGCACTCCTGTCTGACTGCCTTCTCCTGAACCACGGTATGCATACTTCCCATTGACTGTGCTGTGTATTGCATACCTTGCTGGACTGTGTTGGTTCTCCTCTGGAGTGTACTATCCGCTGAGTCTATTGCCATCATTGACTGTGTTGGTTCTCCTCTGGAGTGTACTATCCGCTGAGTCTATTGCCATCATTGACTGTGTTATCTCATGCTGGATTACTTCAAGAGACTTTCTATATTGGCATTGTTGTTCAGTCATTTATACATTTATATTGTGCATATTACTGTGGATCAAAGTCAAGGTGCCCGTGTATATATTGTGTTGCAGTCTCTCCCCGTGCACCTCCTCACATATATATTCAGTGGTACAACTTGCTAGTGGCAGACCACTGACCCCTGTTTACAGTTTCACCTGTTCCAGTATCCTCTCACATAGCAGTGGTACAACTTGCTAACGCAGACCACTGACTTCCCGGATACCTCCACTTGGATTCCATTCCTTCACTCAGACAGCGGTACAACTTGCTATCCGCAGACCGCTGACTCTCATCACCTCCTCGTTTCTGTTGGACATTCCTCCTCACTATAGCAGTGGTACAACTTGCTACCGCAGACCACTGACTACCTTCACGTGTCCTTTGTCCATACAGTTCCTCGTGTATTACTACCTCCATATTGCCAGTGCTGCTAGTCATAGACTTTCCTGAGCATCTCATCATCTGCTATTTCCTGTTCCGTGATCACCCTGCTACCAGAGTACCATATTACCACCTATACTGCTCTGGTAAGCCTATCACCTGGTGATCCCTGGGTAAAGACTCCTAGTGCCCGTGACACTCAGCATTCATGTAAAAAGAAGGATGTTATTACATTTTTTAGGTATAGATTCTGTTAGACCTACATGGAAGTATAGAAATATTGACAAAAAACTATCCCAGATGGAAATGCAATGGATTTTCCTGTTGAATAGTTTAGTTTCGAATGGTCTTAGTAAAGACTTTGAAATTAAATGTTTTTCTATAGATTTGGAGGGAACCAACTGAATTTTCACCAGTATATGGATATCCATCTTATAGAAAATGTCCTCTTGATGTATTTACATTTATTAATATCCTTCTATTGGATCTATTTGGACAATTATTTGTATATTTGATACTTACCTCTTGTTTCTCATTCATGAATTGTGATATTTATCTCACCCTAATATAGTGGATCCTGTTTTGAATCTATGGAATAATTATTTGTGTTTAGGTTTGCACATTACTGTATTTAGACTAAGAATGAAAGTATTACATTACATTTCTCAATCGAGGCTTGGAACGTTGTAGGTTCTTCTGGTAGTATGTTACAATAGCGTATCCTAGCGATACGTCACTTCTGGGTATGCAATTTTGGAGATCTCATCCGATTATAATGAATTAAATTGTTTGTCTCATGAAATTACCATATTATGGTGAGTGTTTATTTTCAAGGATGTGAATTGCAAATGTATTATTTCCGAAATCTATTGTCAAGTTTTTAATATTAAATGTTGCTTTTTTTATGATGTGTTTAAATATATGCAAATACCGGAACTCTGATTGGAGACAGCCGGTTTTAATAGGACTTCCTATTGTATCAATCTAATCTCCTTGATAAAGACCTTTAGCGGTTGAAACGCGTCAGGGGCTTTAGATTGATTTACTAAAGACTTTGAATACTATCCTACATTTCTTTACAACTTTGAAATCAAACTAACGGACATGAAGTGAGATTGAGATCCCGGGAACATTTTACATCTATCAGATCCACGACATGTGCATATAGTTTTGTTTTCCGGTAGGAGTATTCTCATATACCTTTGCCTTTTATCATACATGCTGGAGTATGTCTTTTTTATATGTTTTTCAAATGGGATGAATTAAATTTGAATATCGTCACTATATTACGCTAGATTCATTTATTTTTTTGTTTCCATGGTCCTAATGTCCCCATTGGTCAAGTGAGGAAGAAAACAAAGATCCATTTGAATTCCTACGATCTCATACCCTCTGGTAGGAATCTAATTCTCACTTTAACACAGAGGTGATGGTGAGGTGTATGTCATTTACAGAGATCGCATCTGTTTCACAATCACACATGGAAGCTTGGTATGGCTTAACATAAAGATGACTGTGGAATGATGGTTTTTTTCTTTTGTTAGATGCTATATGCTATTCTGCATTTTGTTTAATGTTACATGTTTAGTGATAATTTTATTTTTTTGAAGATATATGCTTTACCTTTTTTGTTTTTAATATCAGATACTATTTCATGTTTTTCCATGACCATATTGACCCTATATAGGGTTCTTTAGATCTTTGGGTACAATTTAGCGCTGAATATCTTCAATTCTTTTTTTCATCTAAATTTTAGTTCCTATTAGCCTCACTGATTGGCTACTCCCCTTGTCAGAATGAATCCCACACAATCAGAAAAATGTTCATAGCAAGTAAAGAAGTTAAATAGCAAATACAAAAAGTGCTAATTAGATGTCAGTCAAAAAAAATACTAGGATTTCTGATTAAAATTAGCGATCACTGGGCAAAATTCACATCAACCAGTGAGCATAAGATGGTTACAAAATACGTCATATGACCAACAATTTTAAAAGCTTATTCACATTTCTCATCAAGTTCAAAAACATCAACAAAACCAATCAAATTAGATATCAGTTTCAATGCTACAAAGACTTCTAACTAAAAATATAATTTAGTTCCAAAATGTAGTTGAAACCACCCTGGCTCAGGAAATTAAATTGCTGAATCCAGAAAAGTCTTTTCACATAGCCTTTTGTATCCTGCCCTGGTGGTTGCTCTAATATGTTCAGTACCTGGAGGCCACTGGATCCCCCTCATGACACGCTGCAAAGTGACAATTTGCACTGAGATTTATCACTGTATTTGAGAGAGGATGTGTTCAAGAATCTAAGTCTGAGAGATTTTGTGGCTCTAATTTTTTGGGTAAAACCTATTTTTTCCTAGATATGTTAAATACCCCATGCCACTTTATTAAGTACATTATACCTAATATATTGAATTCCTCCTGCCTCTCAGTGTATAGCCTCTACTAAAAAACCACTGCTCCCCAGTATGCAAAATCTCTCCTGTTTCCCTAAAGCAATCTACAATATACATGGACATTATGGACATAATGACTAGGAAAGCAAGGGAGCAGCTGTTATGCATGAACAGCAGAGATTGGAAGCAAAACAATGCTGTTTGGGGCCATATCTGCTTAGATTATCAGTCACTACTGGTAAATTGCCACTATTAATTGACTATTATTAATATTATTTAGAGATGCTCACTGACCCCCGTGAACTGGTTTTGGTTTTGGATCTGGATTAGCTTTGTGTTTTTATTTTGGATCTGTATTTTAAAGAAAAATTGCTAAAATCACAAAATTTTGTTCTTTCTTGTTCCTACATTATTATTAACCTCAATAACACTAATTTCAAGTCATTTACAGTCAATTTTGACCACCTCACAGGTCACAATATTATTTTCATACACTTTCAAACAAGGACTGCAGCAGTTCTTGCCAGTGATAAAAAAAGGCCATTGTCATGCCTGGGCATAATACCAAAAAATCCACCTCTTATGAGTGGAATTATTTTTAACCAAATTCTGACAACAGTTGGCTAGCCATTTGTAGCGTTTGTAAAGCCACAGTCAGTAGAGGTAGGGACCTTAACCATCTAGGATCTTCATCCATGTTGCGCCATTTGAAGCGAGTTCATGGAAAGCTCTTGGGAAAATCAGAAACTTATGCTAAAAGAAATAACAACAAGCAGTCCAGCATCAGCTACCTCCCTTCCCTCATCTAGATCCCAGCACCTTCAATCTACACCCCCAACACCTTCATCATCAATATCCTCACAAGTGATCGGAGTTAGTCCTGCATCCAAGTTGCTAATGCGAGATGATTCCTTCCCTATCCAGGACTCCTCAGGAGAATCCTTATGCATTAGGCCCACTGCTGCTGCTCCTGCTGCTGGGGGTGGATCTTCAACCCAGAAGCAGACCAAGAAGAAGACTACTAGTAGTTTACAACAATTGACTGTTAAACAATCCTTAACAAGAATGAAAGCTGTCACCCAGTCGCAAAGCGGATCAAAGACGCCATGGCAATTATGCTAGTATTAGATCTGTGTCCAATATCCAGTGTTAATGCAGCTGGTGTTAGACAATTATTTAAGGTCTTGTGTCCCCGTTACCAAATTCCATCACAACACTATTTTACTAGAAAAGCTATTTCTCACCTCTACCAGAAGGTTCGTAAAAAAGTAATTATTGGGCTACAAAATGCCATTCTACCCACTGTACACTTAACCACAGATATGTGGAGAAGCGGAACTGGGCAAACTAAAGATTATATAACTGTGACAGCCCACACACAGGGTTGGTGATTCACCTTTACCAGCAGGAACAGCAGCAGCATGTACCCAAGTACGTCACATTTTTCAGAGGCAGGCTACTCTGTGTGTCATCGGTTTCACTAGGCATATTATTATAATTAATATTTTTATTATTATCAAAGATTTGTAAGGCACCACAGTGCTCCACAGCGCAGTACAATAGGGAAAACAAGAACATACATAAAACAAGACGTATGTAAAACAAGCACAGACAAGGCAGACAAAATTAATGTAGACATGAAAACAATGGGTATGGCGGACCCTGCTCATTAGAGAGCTTACATTCTAAAGGGAAGAGGGCACAGCTGAAACAAGAGGAGCGAGTGTGGCTCAGAGTGGAGATTGGGATAGTTGTAAGGGTGCATTAGTGTGAATAGTCTTATCGAGGATTAGGTCACCTCTAAAAAACAGGGGTTTTCAAAGAGCATCTAAAGATTTGAAGGCTGTGGGAAAGCCTGATTGAGCGTGGTAGGGAGTTCCTTAAGTGGGGAGCATCACGGGAGAATTCTTGAAGGCGGGAGTGAGAGGGGGTTATCAAAGACGAGACAAGGCGCAGGTCAGAGGTAATACCGCTGACAACCTGTTTGAAAAAGTAAGGGATGTCATTGCAACATGGCTTATCCTGCGTGGACTCTCCTGAGGATATGTGAATTCTGCTAATGCCACCATTATTGTTAGAGCATTACAGCGGGGGGAATTCCACCACATTTCCTATTTTGCTCACACAATCAACTTGGTGGTACAGAACTTTTTAAAAAATGACAATGACATGTAGGAGATGCTGTCTGTATCCCAAAATATTTAGGGTCATTTTTGGGATTGTGCAACAGCATGTAGGAGAATGTAGCAGCTGCAAGAAGAATATAATTTGAGGGGAAATGTACTTTAGTCCAGCGAAGTAGTCACCTGTGAAGAGAGCGCAGACACTGTTAGCTTGAGTCAAGTGATTCCCCTAATTAGACTTTTTGAGAAGCAGTTAGACAAATTGAAGGAGGAAATGTAACAAAGCAAATCCGCTAACTGTATTGTAGATTAAGTACTTAATTTGCTTCGCCAGGATCCAAGAGTTATCAGCATCTTGAAATTGTATCACTACATTTTGCAAACTGTGCTTGATCCTAGGTTTAAGAGCTATATCTTTATTTCCCAGTGTCCCAGATCACAAGAGATGCAATGAGCTCCTGTTCAGCAGGCTGACAGCTCAAGTGGTACATGACACCACAACGTCTCCTTTGCCAGTTTCTTTGCCAACTGCTTCTAGGAAAAAAACTAAGCTTTCCTAAGACACCCAGTGGTGATGCAGATGAGTCAGCACAACATTTTGACATTTGAGCTGGTCTAAAATAATTGCTTAAAATTGTGACAGCACTGCCATAAAATGAACTACAAATTCCATGAGGAAGGTCATTATCGGCAATTACATCAAAGTACACAGACTTCTATGATGGTGGATTCCAGCGGGGATGAATTTGTTTTGTTTGAGGAAGATTGATACCTAATGATGAGGGTGAATATGATGACAGTATAGATTGCAGGTGCTGAAATCTATCTAAAAGAAGGGAACTACCTGATGCTGGTATGCTTGGTAATATTTTGGGTAGAATGGCATCTTGGCAATTTTATGTTTTTCTACAGTAAACTTTTACCTTTATTAGAGAGGGTTTTTTTTCTTTAAAAAGGTACAAGCTTTTTATTTACATTTTTGTTTCACTGACTTAAAACCACTATGCATTTGAACATAGACTTTAGCACATGAGGTAGAGGGATTAGAATCATCATGACTGAGACTGCAGAGTGACAACAACATTGTCCCCCATCCTGTTTCTGTATGAGTTATGTCACAGTAGAATGTCACTGACAGCCCTATTATTACAATTTTGGTTTCAGCGCTGAATCCTGCCACCTCTCCTGTTTCTGAGTGAGCTATGGTACAGTAAAATGTAACTGCAGATTTAGACCAAGCGAGCCAGCCTATAATTTCTATTTCATCAATGACAATTAGCAATTTTGCAATGGAGCTCTCCTCTTTGTGTGTAACCTATAGAACACCGTACAATTTGAATGCAAATTCAGAAGACCAAGCCTGTCAGCCCTAGTATTTATATTTCAGCAATGACAATTAGCAATGGAGCAATGGAGCTCTCCTCTTTGTGTGTAGCCTATATAACACTGTACAATTTGACTGCAGATTTACACCAAGCCTGCCTGCCTAGTATTTGTATTTCAGCTATGACAATTAGCAATGGAGCAATGGAGCTCTCCTCTTTGTGTGTAACATATATAACACCGTACAATTTGACTGCAAAGTCAGAAGAAAAGCCTGCCAGCCCTAGTATTTGTATTTCAGCAATGACAATTAGCAATGGAGCTCTCTCTCTTTGTGTGTTACCTATATAACACAGTACAATGTGACTGCAGATTTACAGCAAGCCTGCCAGCCATAGTATTTGTATTTCAGGGATGACAGACTTGGTCTTCTGAATTTGCAGTCAAATTGTATGGTTGTCACGCACCGGCCCCGCAAATGGGCACCGGCGCTTGTGTCTCCTTCCTGCAGGCGGTAAGTCCTTTGTTTCGGCCACATCTTGGATGGCGGTCGCCCTGCTCTCGTCAGCTCTGCACATGTGCAAACCCGTATCTCCTTCTTCAGACCTCCTCCTCGCTTCTATTTGGCCACAGAATCATGGAGGGGTATTTAAACCACCTGTGTTCACCTGTCAGATTCCTGTTCTTTGTGTTCTCTACCTCAGTAGGAAGGATCAGGCTCCCTTCTGTCTCTACGGACTACCGCTGTTCCAGTGACTCCATTACCACTCCTGAGTTACTACCATCATGTCAGCTTGGTATCTTCACACCGCAGTCTCTATTGAACCACTGCTGTTCCAGTGACTCCATTACCTCTTCTGAGTTACTACCAACATGTCAGCTCGGTATCTCCACACCGCGGCCTCCATTGAACCACCGCTGTTTCAGGGACTACATTACCACTCCTCAGTTACTACCATCGTGTCAGCTTGGTATCTCCGCACCGCGGCCTCCATTGAACCACCGCTGTTCCAGTGACTCCATTACCAAACCTGAGTTACTACCATCGTGTCAACTCGGTATCTCCACACAGTGGCCTCTGTTGAACTACCTCTGTTCCAGTGACTATATTGCTAATATCCTGAGTTACTATCATTGAGACAGCTACTGTTCTACATATCAACTCCATTGTCTCTATTGAACTACCGCTGCTCCAGTGACTCTACTACCATTGCCCTGAGTTACCATCACCAGGCTAGCTATAGTTCTACACATCCTCTCTATTGCCTATGAACTACCATTGCTCTGGTGACTCTGTTGCTAATATCCTGAGTTACTATTGTAATGTCAGCTCAGTTCCATGCCTCTACTCCATTATCTATATTGGACCACCGCTGCACCAGTGATTCTATTGCTGATTGTCCTACTTACCTCTGGTGTCCAGATTTAGCTGACTCCATCACTCCTGGCTCCACCTACCTCTGTCCAGTCCTCACTCAGGGGACCGTGAGCTGCAGAATTGGGGCTGCTAAGACCATACCCCCTTGCAGGGGTTCCTGGTGAATACCACCTACCCATTAGACTCCGCACCTCTGAGTGAGCTGTATCAAACCTGGCAGAACCAAGGGATCCTGTAAACATCATCAGATTTCGTGACAACTGTGTTATATAGGTTACACACAAAGAGGAGAGCTCCAATGCTCCATTGCTAATTGTCAATGCTGAAATCCAAATACTAGGGCAGGCAGGCTTGGTCTTCTGAATTTGCAGTCAAATTATATGGTTTTATATAGGTTACACACAAGGAGGAGTGCTCCATTGCTCCATTGCTAATTGTCATTGCTGAAATCCAAATACAAGGGCTGGCAGGCTTGGTCTTCTCAATTTGCTGTCAAATTGTACTGTGTTATATTGGTTACACACAAAGAGGAGAGCTCAATTGCTCCATTGCTAATTGTCATTGCTGAAATACAAATACTAGGACGGGCAGGCATGTTCTTCTGAGTTTGCAGTCAAAGTGTACAGTGTTATCAAAATGGATTCACAGCAGTACACAGAAGAGCAGGAGCACCAAGCAGCTGCTGATTTTTTATTTAGAAAAACTTGCAACAAAATACATATCTCAACGATCTTACAATAACAAAACCCCTCCCATATCCCAATAAAAAAGTCCATGCTCATGTCCATAAAAATAGAAAAGTCCATAGGCCTTCATGGCTAACGTAAACTGGTTATATGCACCATAATAAATCACAACTTTAATGTTAAAACAAACTTTAACTGTACCAAACCTAAAAACAAGCATAGTGGAACTAAATAGGATGACTAGACATATGCAAGCACTTACTAAAAAAAAAGGAATCAATCAAAATCTACTGGGAGGTGAAGAAATAAAAAGCCAACGGATGGAGAGGCCCCAGATTTCCACCACCCACTAAGGGGGTTTCAAGCCACGCCAAAGCCTGGCCCAGCTTGCAGCATCCATCCATTGCCTCTCCATATCCCTTATCTTCCAAACCACGTGAAGAATATCTCCCACCACCTCTTTGCTAAGGGAGGACTTTCTTGCGGATTGTCACTAAACACCGTGCATTTCATGTGTAATAATGTAACTAAAAACAGAGTGACTAAATCAAAAGCCCTAAACCTCTTGAGCACCCCGTAAACCCACTCAGGGTAACTAAGCCCTGAAAGACTAGGCGTGCCCAAGACACACGAGACCCCATCATAAACCTCTATGTTAAAAGGACACCTCAACAAGAAATGATCCATTGTCTCCTCCTCCCCTGGACACACCTCCCGTGGGCAGCCACGATCATCGGCATTCCTTACCTTGAGGTTTCCTCTAACATAGAGTCTCCTGTGGAAGGAGAGACAGGCAATGTCCCTGAGCTTCAGTGGTATCCTCTGATCAGTGATCAGAGCTATGCCATCTGAGCAGACACTGCCCGGGCAGTCCCTCAGTGACAGAGGCTCCCAGAAGTGAGACTGCAAGACTCTCCTCTTCAAATCCCTTCTAGAGGAGCTGTTGACCTCTCTCACCTTGCCATTTCCTTGTCATATTCAAACCCAGTTTCACGTAGGCTGGGAGGTAACCATGTGGAACTCGAAAGCACTTTACCACTCCTCCCTCTACCCGGAATCAGGTAAGTCTTGATCAAGTCCACCCTTTCCCTAAGAGACAAATGCCATCCTTTCCAGTGTACCACTTTAGCGGAAGCTGCTCCCAGCCTAATCTCCCAATTTCGCTTGGCATAATCACCAGGGCCAAATCGGATACCAAGAATTTTAATCTCCTCACTCGCCTGGGGAAGGCTGTCTGGAAGGTCGAAATACCGACTCTCCTCCCCCATCCAGAAAGCTTCACACTTATCCTGATTTATTCTGGACCCTGAGGCCTCAGAATATGTACAGATATCAACCGTCACGTCTTTCGCTTCATTCACATCAGAAATCACGATCGTGACATCATCTGCGTAAGCCACCACTTTCAACGGCTTCCCCGTGCTCAGATGCACCCCACTCACTGTGTCGCCTTCCATCCTCCTGATGAAGGGATCGATTGCAAACACGTACAAGAGGGGGCTCAGGGAACATCCCTGTCTGACTCCCGAAGTCACAGAGAAAGTAGGACCTACCCAACCATTCACAAGCGGGAAGCTTTCGGCTTGCCTGTAGATCACTCTAATCCAATTGACCACCCGCTCTTGGAGCCCATACCTGCCAAGTAGACACCAGAGGTACTCATGATTGACCCGATCAAAAGCCTTCAACTGGTCCAGTGTCAGAAAATACTTTCCCCACTTCTCAGCACGATACAGCTCAACGGCCTCACGGACACCAAGGACACCACTAAAGGTGCTACGACCCTTCATCGTGCAATGCTGAGAAGTACCAGGTCTGTAATCTGAATAAACCTGTTAAACAGCACTTTTGCCAGAATCTTGCGATCCACATTAAGAAGGGCGATGGGGCGCCAGTTCTCAATCTTAGATTGGTTCGATCCCTTGGACAATACTATAAGGGCAGATGTCCTCATGGAAGGAGGGAGTAAACCCTCGCCCAGGCACTCATTA
Organism: Mixophyes fleayi; assembly: GCF_038048845.1. Classification (NCBI taxonomy): domain Eukaryota; kingdom Metazoa; phylum Chordata; class Amphibia; order Anura; family Limnodynastidae; genus Mixophyes; species Mixophyes fleayi. The sequence continues at coordinate 92,882,157 of NC_134404.1, read as the reverse complement.
AACACTTCCATAAGGTGAGGGGCCAAGATGTCGTCAAAGGTCTTATAAAACTCGGATGTCAGGCCACCCGGTCCTGGGGACTTCTTCATAGACAGACTATCTATGGCAGCCTTGACCTCGTCTACCGTTATATCACCATCCAGGGTGTTAAGCACAGCATGCAAGTTATTCACACCAGGAGTTTCCTTCAGAAATTGCTCCATCTTCCCTCTGTCAAGTGATTTCTCAGAGAGGAGGCCAGAGTAGAAAGAGCCAATGATGCCAAGAATGCCCTCCCGAGACTTTTGAAAGACACCCCGCTCATCACACAGCCCTCTCACCTCCTTAACATTGATCGAGTTACTACAGCTCTGGTAGGGGTCTGGTGAGTGGTATTGACCATAATCCCTCTCCAGAACTAGAGAAGCATACCGATCATACTGACACTCCTTCAACCGAGCCTTCACCCGGGAGATCTCCCCACCGTCTCCCTCTGCAGAGATCAGGAAAGCAAGTTTCCGCCTCAAAGCTGAGTAGATATTTATTTTTACCAAGTTTCTGTGACTTACGAGTCAGTGGAAGAAGCTCCGAGTTCGCTTCTTGCAAACCTCCCACCACTCTGACCTACTCCAACCTGCCTCCAAAAGTGATTCCTGTGTTTCAAAGAAGTCCCTAAAGGACTGTCTAATCTCATTCTCCTTTATGAGCTCAGGGCTCAGGCGCCACAGGCCCCTGCCTTTCTGAGGGGTTTCTGAGACGTTCAAGCTGACACACAGACAAACATGATTGGAGAACTCCACAGGCCTCAGCACAGGTGCCGAAGTCGCAGAGCCCTCCTTAACAAAAAACCTGTCTATCCTAGACCTACCCCTACCTCTAAAAAAAGGTGAAACCCGTGAGGTCTGGGGAATGGTGAACGTGCACATCCACCAGACCTGCCTGTCTTATCATGCTAACTAGAAAAAGGGAATCATAGCCCAGCGTAGAATTGGATCCTCCCCTGTCTTTGGGCCTAATAATGGTGTTGAAATCACCTCCAAAAACTACCTGCCGGGCTGTAAAAAGGTAAGGCTTTATCTCTCTGAAAAGGCACTTCCTGTCCCACTTAGATTGCGGACTGGCATAGATGTTAATTAACCTGAGGTCGCACCCTTTCAGAGTGACATCCAGAATCATACATCTACCTACTTCAAGTTCTATAACCCGCTGAATGGTTACCATGCCGGTAAAAAGTACCGCCACCCCACCGTACAGCTCAGCCGCAAGAGACCAATAGGAGGTCCGACAGTCGACCTACCCTAGTCTCTTGCAAAAATAAAAAATCGACCACAAGCGTGTCGAAAAAACTATATGTAGCGAGCTCGTTTGGACATTATAGATGCCACATTAATGGTGGCAAATCTAATAGGTTGGGGAGCCATCATTCTAGGTTATAGAAGTAGGCCCATTTAGTTCCACTTTACTTATTTTGGCTGTGTCCCACAGAGGAGACCAGTTCTTTCCTTGACTCCTTTGAAGGAGGCTTTGAAACCTGAGTCCTCCCTCCAACACTCTTTTTGGAGATGTCAACCCTACCTGGCCCACCATCACACTGTTCCTTATCAGGGGGATGGATTTAGTAATGACTACCTCTTTAGCAGAGGCCCCAAGGGGCTTAGGAACAGCAATTGTACCCAAGGAAATGCCTGAATGAGTATTAACCTCTGGAGTCTCTACATGGGTGGGTACTTCCCCTGGCATTATAGTGTTAAGGGTCAAGGGAACTGGAGCAACTCCAAGAACAGGATCCATCCTAGATGTCGAAGGGATGACTGAGTAATCTGGCTGCCTCTTCCCCTTTGTCACGGGTAAACAACTTATTTTTCTTTAGCTTCTTTTTAGCAATTCTCTGTTGCAATCTAGCAACTGAGGTCTCTGCCCTTTGCACTTCTTCCTGCAGATCCTCTATTTCCACTCTGTCTCCCCAGGATAGATACTCTCTGGAGTCAGGCACTGACCGGGCATCCCCCAAGGCTTCAGCCTCCTAAACCACCCTGACTGGATGAAACAGGCGCTTCCACCCCTGGATCCAGCCCACCCGCTGAACCACTTTCTCCCTCTAATGTGGTAAGTTGAAAACAGGGGGTTACCTTTGCTGCAGGTTTCTTTTTTTCCACAGGCTGCACCGAGCCAGGAGCTTTAACTTCAGCTTTATCCTGATCACGGTCTGTTTTGTCACCCAGAGATGTTGAAGCCGGGGCCTTTCCTGCATTTTCACCAGCAGTAGCACCACTTATACTGGGAAGCTGATTATCATGGATCCTGGATGAATCTGGTCCTAGGCCCAGGCCAAGCCCAGAAGGCAGGGGACTCTCCTGGAATGCTGCCCCAGGATGCTCCATCAAGACTGGGTTAGGCAAAAAAACTCTACCCTGCTGGCTTTTGGAAATCAGAGCTAAAACAAACACCTCCTCTCTTCACCTCTTCACAGCTGCTGGCACCAGTAATGATGATAGTAATCCTTCTATGTCATCTGGAAAAGCCTATCTAAAAGTGCCTAGTGTCTGTTATTCAGGGAAACCAAAATGTAAAAAAACACCTTTCACCTTGGTCAAGAAAAAAGGATCTGTAATCCAGGCAAAGTTATCTGCAGAACCAAAATTGCCAACATGCCATTCTACACACGCAGTGGCAAGGAAAGAATTAGGCCTTCATCTTTCTCTATGAGTGGTAGTTCTACAACTGTGCCTTTGGCATCTTCTTGTAAGATCAGTCGTGACAAAGTAAGACCTTCTCATTCAGACTCCAAAAGGGGTGTCCAAATACTTTTACTTGTACAAGCAGAGCTGGAAGAAAACAGTAAGGCATTAGAGGAAAATGTATGTTCAGATTCAGAAATGACACAAATCCCTGATGAGAGTCTATCCACGAGTGCTATGTGTAATCCTGACCATTCTCATAGTGTACCCATAAAGAAGGCACCTTTCAGGATTTCTGCAGATGTGTGCCTGAACAGCCCAAGTGTAGCCTGTGATACACAAATTGAGGAACAAGTTTCAGCCAGCCAGGGTGCCATAAATAGTGTGGGCATGCTGATACTTGTATAACTACAAGCGCTAGCATACCCATGGCAGCCAGGGCATGTTGAGAACCACAAGTGCCAACATGCCCTGACACCCAATGCTGGCTGGGACCTGTAGTTCCACAAAAGAAAATGATGAATAAACCACAACTCCCTCATTAAAAACACATACATTTAATAAAAATAATAAACCCACAATAAAGACAGTAAACACCCTCATTTATACCATATATTTTCATTAAAAATAATAAATGCCCTAGTGCTGGTTCTGTGAAAATCGGGGGGACACCATGCAAAATTTTTCCCCGATTTTCACAAAACCAGCAGTAGTTTGGCAGCACTAGGGTTAATAGGGAATAGAGGGGGGACCCAATGCTTTTTTTTAAAAAAACTTTTATTTATTTCTCTCAGTTTTGACAGCTGCCGTGACCTCCGGCTATATGACAGGCAGTGTAACAGTGATGTGTTTACTAGCAAGCACCGTGTTCTATCTGGCGTGTTTTAAAGCAAACTCAGGAGAGTTCGCTAAATCGCAGCTTCATACATTTGAGACTTGTATAGCCAGAGTGGCAAACAGTCAGGAGTTTGATCTCTATCGATTTGGGAAATAGCGTTTTTGATAGAAGCACAACTCTTGCGATTTTACTTGAACTCTCAACTTCATAAATCTGCAAGGTTCGACTCTCCTGAGAAAATCACGGGATTTGCAAAATCGGACCTTGATACATTTACCCCCTGGTCTTGTCTACTGTAAAAGAATTGACCAGCATTAGTGACACCTCTGCTGTAACTCCATCTGATCTACTATCAACTATCAACATCCAAAGAATGGTGGAGGGTTATTATTAATTTTTTTGAATGATATAAAGACAACAGTTTTATTAACAAAGAACAACGTTGCTTCCAGAAGTAATGTAAGCATGAATGTCTAAATAGACGTGTATATGTATTACCTTCCACTTTGCTGCTGTTTCATCAAGTGTTTGCACTTTACGTCAAAGGTACCTAACTATATTATAATTTTGTGGGAATTTAGGCTGATTCGAAGCTCAATGATGAACTTGCTGTTTGCTGTGAATTACAATGGCTCTTTTTTAGTGCATTGTCTGGCACCCTGGATTGTTCTGTGTCTGATAAAAGCACGCATCCCGGGGGGGATCACCGCTCGTTGCCATGTATTAGCTGCAGAATTACCTCACATATCCAAGAAACGGGCGGAGTGATCAAATGCGCCATAACTGGTTTCATGATCCAAGAACAATTCCATCCTGCACCACATTTCTTTTCTGCCACTGCTGTGTGCCAATGTTTCCTAGATGTGCTAGGAACTGCTGTGTGTTTGAGTCATGGCTCTGTCGGTTAGCATCCAGCCAGGTCACTGCAGGATTTGTCCGAAAGTGTATGAAAATAATATTGTGACCTGTGAGATAGTCATAATTGACTGAAAATGACTTTAAACTAGTGTTATTGAGGTTAATAATAATGTAGGAACCAAAAAAGAGCAACATTTTGTGATTTTAGCATATTTTAGCAATTTTTCTAAAAAAATACAGATCCAAAACCAAAAAGTCAAACTAAACAAGGGCAGTTTTGCCAAAGCCAAATCCAAAACACGAAGTTAATTCAGATCCAAAACCAAAACCAGAACACGGGGGTCAGTGTACATATCTAATTTCTACACATCTCATTATTTTACCTTTATAACAGTTTAACAGAAACCCTTTGTTCAATTAAATGTTTACATGTAATTAACCTTTTCACAAAGGAAGCAGTTGTCCTTGGTTGCAAAATTAATGCTGTACAGGTAGATTTGCATCTTTTGTCTTGTGTGTTAAATAAATTTATCCCATGATTGCTTGGGTTGCAATAATATCTTTATTTCTTTTCTTTAAGCCACTTTTGTTAATCAACAACACATATAATGTAAAACATTTATGCAAAATGTTCTTTATAACTATCTGAATAACTATATGAATACAGTGTTGTAAAGTTAACTTAAACACCAAAGGCAGTAGGTGACAGACAAAGATATTTTGCTAATTGCATATTGTATTTTTAAATCAACTTGTCAACTGTAATCTACAAACAAGAACTAGAAAAATATGTCTGTAACTAGTTGTTGCTATAGGCCCTACTTTAATTTTGTAATATTTTGCTTGATCTTTTGCATGTAGCTTAGCCCTATTACTAACGTAGGGTGGGGTTACAACTCAAATAGGGGAAGTTAGTAATATATTTCATACAGTACCACTCTGCAAATTTATTGCTGACATGTCAAATTATTAAATGTATTGAATATTCAAAAGTATCTGATCCTTTACTGCTTATATATCCAATCGACATGTGCGACGTGTGCTATATATACACATATATATATATATATATATATATATATACATATTTATATATATATATATATATATATACATATATATATATATATATATATATATATATATACACACATATATGTACATATATATACACATATATATACATATATATACACATATATATTTACATATATATATATATATATATATATATATATATATGCGTATATATATATATATATATATATATATATATATATATATATATACATATATATATATACGTATATAAATAGTGATGTGATCCACTAGAAAATGGCGTCCTCCACTGTTCAAAAAGGAGGACGTTAATATATTATGTGAGTTTCTCTATTGATCTGCACGATGTGGTTCATTGATGTAAAAAGGAATCTTTTTTGTGTTTTAATTGTTTTTTATGTGTTTTTATATGTAACCTACAGCAATACATATGTTTTTTACTTAAATATTTTATTGATGTACTGCCCGATATTGTAAGTGATATTGGTTCTTTTTGTTTGGCAACCTAAGTATTTGCTATGAAAGTAATACATCAGATGATGAAATATCCTATAAAAAAAAAAGCTATGGTATAAAGATGATATATTTTCGTTCACTATATTTTGAGAAATATTAGCGGAAGAGACAGACTGCCCAATACCGGAAGTGACAGACTGCCCAATACCGGAAGTGACGTTGCGTCGCTCCGTTTGGTCTGAGTCTCGGAGAATGGTGCTTACAGGTGTTTGCTGTTTGTTTGATGTAATTAGGTGGGACTATATAAACCGGACATTTGGACTGGAACACTATACAGCATATCCTGAATCCTCTTGATAAAGTCGAATGACGAAACGCGTTGAGGGGGATAAGGCGTTTCTGCTTCTTTCCTGTGGATTACCATACCTACCTTGGCCAGGTGGATTTGAGGGATCCGTGTTTACCATCTGGAAAAACTGCAGATAAGCCTATATATGTTATACTTTATGTACGGACGCATTCTTTACTCTTTTTACACTTGTTAATAAATTTTTTAATATGGATTGTTCTTGCCTATGAGTTTATGTTAGTACCCACTGACGAGAACTTAAAATCAGCCTTGGTTAGGCATACTACACCATAATGTGTTTTTTCTGAGCCTTTTAGCTATCCCAATATCAGAAGCCATAAAGATTGTGCATCAGAGGATTTCCACCACACAGATGCCGGGAATCTAATCACAGATAAGCTGTTTATTATTTGTTCTTTGGTACGAGGCTAATTCACTTGCCGTTTCACGAAGAATTTTTTTGCTATTTACTACACTATGCGTGGCGCTTCTACTTTTGTTTTCTAGAGAGATATATATATATATATATATATATATATATATATATGTGTGTATATATATATATATATATATATATATATATGTGTGTATATATATATATATTCAGTTCTAGAAGTTGATGTGTTGGAAGCAGGAAAAGTGGGCAAGCGTAAGAATCCGAACGACTTTGACAAGGGTCAAATTGTGATGGCTAGACGACTGGGTCAGAGCATCTCCAAAACGACAAGTGAAATTGAGTCATATGGAAGGACAACCCGTGAACCAATGACAAGGTCATGAGCACCCAAGGCTCATTGATGTGAATGGAGAGTGAAGGCTAGCCTGTCTGGTCCTATCCCACAGATGAGTCACTATAGCACAAATTGCTGAAAAAGTTAATGCTAGCTATGACAGAAAGGTATAAAAGTGGAAGTTGCTCATTAAATTTATAGGTTCACAACAGGAGCTTGAAATGGTGGGGTTTTCCAGAAAGGAACCCAATAGAGAATATTATAGAAGGGTGTCAGAACACACATTGCATTGCAACTTGGTGCGTATGGGGCTGCATAGCTGCAGACCGATCAAAGTGCCCATGCTGACCAGCAGCTCCTTCAATGGGCATGTGAGCACCAGAAATGAACCATGGAGCAATGGAAGAAGGTGTCCTGGTCTTATGAATCACATTTTCTTGTACATCATGTGGAGGACTGGGTGCATGCGCATCATTTACCTGGGGAAGAAATGGCGCTAGGATGCACTATTGGAAGAAGGCAAGTCGACGGATTCAGTGTGACGCTCAGGGCAATGTTCTGCTGTGAAACTTTGGGTCCTAGTATTCATGTGAATGTTGCTTTGACACGTACCACCTGCCAAAACATTGTTGCAGACCAAGTATATCCCCCTCATGCAAGTGGTATTCCCTGATGGCAAAGGCCTCTTTCTGCACGATAATATGCCTTGCCACACTGAAAAAATTGTTCAGAAATGGTTTGAGGAGCATGACAAAGAATTCAAGATGTTGACTTGGCCACCTAGTTCTCCAGATCTCAATCCAATCGAGTATCTGTGGGATGTGCCTAAAAAACAAGTCTGAGCCATGGAGGCCCCACTTTGCAACTTACAGCACTTAAAGGATTTGCTGCTAATGTCTTGGTGCCAGGTACCACAGGACAGGGCTGTTTTGGGAGCACGTGTTTCACATGCCGGGGCTTCGGTTCTGCTACATGAAGCCCCGCACACTTACACGACCACCAGCAGCTCCTCGACACTGCTCCAGCCGGCCGCCATTCTCCACTGCGGGTCTATGCATAGGCAGACTCGATTCCTGTTAAATCCTCTGTTCCTCATTCATTGGCTCCCAATCCAGCTTCCTCTATATAAGGCACCTCCTCCCTATGTCCTGTGCCTGTTCTTTGGATTACCAACGCTGCTGGAGCTAGACATGGATCGCTGTTCTCTACTCTGAAACTGGACTACTGCACCTCCACCTTTCCAAGTGTTGTCTACTCTGCAATCTGCAGGCTATCGCTTCTCCACCATTCCAAGTGGTATCTACTCTGCATCCCACAGACTATTGCATCTCCACCATTGCAGTGGTATTTACTCTGCAACCCACAGACTATTGCATCTACACCATTCCAGTGGTATCTACTCTGCAATCCACAGACTATTACATCTTAACTTTTCCAGTGGTATCTACTCTACAATCTGCAGACTCTTGCACTTCCACCAATCCGGTGGTATCTCTCTTGCCATCCGCAGGTTATCGCACCTTCAGTGGCATCTATCCAGCATCTTACTGACCACCACCTCAGTACCCCTCGTGTTCCTCTCCTATTGTGTTTTCCCAGTGGGTCTCGCCAAATACTGCCCAAGAGGGTCGTAACCTGCATAGTAGACGCAGCTAATTTCAAATCTACTTGCAGGGGTCACTGGCGAAGACCATCTGCTACATTAGACTCCGCACCTCAGCAAGGAGTAAAATCAAACTTGGCAGACCAGGATTCAGCTATTCCAGATAAAATGACAACGAGGTTCACCTATACAATATTAGGCAAGTGGTTTAATATTGTGGCTGATTGGTGTGTATATTTGATAAAGGGCTGTATGAATCCTGAAATGTTGACTTCTTCTTCTATGGAATAAAGAATTTATCATTTGGAAAATTCTTGTGAGTGCCTCCTAATTATACTATTTCATATATCCATGTTTTTGGAGTTCCTGCAGCCAGGTTTGAGAAATATCTACAAACGTGAGTGCCTTTCTTGTGATGTTTTTTATATATATATATATATATATATATATATATATATATATATATATTAATATATATATGTGTGTATACATATTGTAACAAAGGGAGGCATTTTTCTGACAAGAGGCAGATAAAGTATACAAACAGAATAAAACATTGGCACAGTTATGCACCTAGGTGGAGATTAAAGCAGGTAAAAACATATGTGTAGTTTGGAGTGTGTTAACTTACATGATTTAAAAGCTGCTTCCTCTCAGCAAACAGAGCCAGGGATGGGCGTTTCCTTTCAAAGGGAAGGTGGGTGTGTCACCTGCCCATCAAGCTAGGCCTGTGGGAGGAGTGTCGGGTATAAAACCCTGCTTGTTTCATTGTTCAGGGAAATCAACGCTGGGCTAGCTGGCTGATCTGGACAGAGAGCTGGACTATGTATAGTAAGCGTATAGGGTCTCCATAATTGCTGTGCAAGTATACGGTATCAAAATATTATTACCATCCTGACAATAAAGAACCATAAAAAGGAAGAAGTTGTTCGCGTGTGCTTCACCAGTAGCGGGCTCTTGCCACAATATATATATATATATATATATATAAAATATTTAAAGGCCACCATTAGGCAGCCTTAGGCAGCTGCCTAGGTTGCCGGTCTCTGGGCACCATGGCCCGGAGAAACAATAATTATTAATTTTATGAATAGTTAAATTAGTGCGGGTGGTGCGATCGCCATGGGCAGATCATCTGCCCAAAATATAGCTCTGCTGCAGAACTATGGGGTGCTGCTATAGTGCAGCCCCGCATTTTAAAATCTGCCTGGCGCCCGGCTCCTAGCTGCATTGTGACGTCACAACGCTGCCTGTAGGAGGAGCCAACAGGAGTCAGACAGAAGCAAGAAGCAAGAAACTAGAGCCAGGCAAGAAGAGAAAGGAAGAAAAATGAAGAAGTGAAGGTGAGTACAGAAAAGAGGAGACTACAGAAAATGGGAGATCAATTGCTACAGAAGGGGGAATGGATGCTATACAACCGGGGGAGAACGGGTGCTATAGAAAGGGAGGGGGGTGGATGCAATAGAAAGGGGGGGGGGGTGAATGCTATGGGAAAAAGGGGGATGGATGCGATAGAAGGGGGAGAGAACGGATGCTATAGAAAGGGGGAGAATGGATGCTATAGAAAGGAGGGGCGAATGGATGCTATACAAAGGGGGGATGGATGCTATAGAAAGTGGGGGATGTATGCTATAGAAAGGGGGGGCTACAGAAAATGGGGAAATGGATGCTATAGAAATGGGGGGAGAATGGATGCTATAGAAAGAGGAAGGGAGAAAGGATGCTATAGAAAGCGGGGGGTGGATGCTATAGAAAGGGGGGAGTGGATGTTATAGAAAGGGGGAGTGGATGTTATAGAAAGGGGGGAATGGATTTTATAGAATGGAGGGAGAGTGGATGCTATAGAATGGAGGGGTAGAATGGATGCAATAGAAGTGGGGGGGTGGATGCTATAGAAGTGGGGGGAGAACGGATGCTATAGAAAGGGGGAGGGAGAAAGGATGCTACTGTGGGGTCTATGTACTAAACTAGTGTGGTGACAAATTGCAGTGATGCATAATGAAGCACCGCTGTTATTCACCAAGCCGGAGCTACTCTAGGATAGTTGAGTAACATTTTATGTTTCTTATTATTATTTGCTCTCTATTTGTCTCTCATCTGTTGCTTTCTATTAGTATAAATAATTTTACATCTACAGAAAACATTAACAAATCAAATAAATATAGAACGGTCTAGATTATCTATATCATTTACATTACCTTTCTCTAAATATTTGCTTGTGTTAATATATTTAATATTACATCTACAGAATACATTAATAGACAACAACAGAGGAGAGCCAAGTAGGGGGCAAATACTAAAAAAAGAAATGGTTACGCAACATTGAGCAGTTTATTAAATGTTTGTAGGCAAGGTTTGTGAAAAAAATCTGGTTGGCAAGGAGGTATACGAGAGGAAAGCCATTTGGGGCAGGGGAGCATGTTTGGGAAAAGCAGGTGGACAGGGAGGGCATTGTAAAGAAAAGCTGGTGTGCAAAAGCTGGGGCGCTTAGGACAGCGGTATATGTGAGAGATGGTGAGGCTGGTGGGCAGGAGGGCACTTGAGTAAAGCTGGTGTTATGCAGCTAGCATATGTAACAAAAGCTGATGGGCAATGGGTGGCATATGTGAGAATAACTAGTGGGCAGCCGGGGACATGTCAGTGTGCAACAGGTGACTGATGTTAAGTTTTTTTGCTTTGTTCTGAAATCTAACAATTGGAGCTTCCCTTCTAGATATACATCATTCTGCGTCAGACATCAGTACGTATGGACATCAGTGCATCTGACTGCAGCCTTACCAGACGGCCAGGAGGAGTTATTATTTTTATTTTAGAAATGTCATGTGTGATAGGGGTGAGAATTTTTTTTAGGAGGGGTGAAAAGTTTAAGTTTTGCCTAGGGCGCTGAGCAACCTTGCACCGGCCCTGTATGTATGTATATGTGTATGTATATACGTATATATATATACAAGTTAACCCGTGCATGATACTCATGCATTTCTTTGTCAAATAATGTCAGTATACCAAATTTCAGGTCATTCGGATGAGCCCTTTCTGAGAGAATAGTTTTTCAGACACACACACACTAACACACGCCGCTACATATGCAGGGGCGGATCTAGAAAATGTTTGTTCCCCGGGGGTATGTTAGGGCGGGGCTATTTTGGCCCCGCCCCCTTTCCGACTTCTGAGGCTGCCGGGGGCTGCACACTATGTGCAGGTCCGCTCGGCAGTGACAGGCAGGGACAGTGTGCTGCCCGGCTGCTCTGATTGTGTTTAAAACACAATCAGAGCAGCCGGGCAGCACACTGTCACTGCCAAACGGACCTATATATATATATATATATATATATCCTGTTTTATAACACACAAGTATTTGTAATACGATTGTTCAGTATAAAGGTGTTTAATGTGAGATTCCAATATTTCAGTTATAAGAAATAACTTTCTCGAGGGACATATAACAAACAATAGTGCATAATCACCACTTTATATAATGAAATAAACCACTTATACAGTGTAAGTGTGCAAAAATGTAACCCGCTAACAGTCCCCGTCAAAACGCCCACGAACATGCAGCAACACTGGCCAAACCACGCTGCTGATGTGCAACCAAACAGGGAGGCATGATTCCCGACGTTATCAGAATGGACGTCTATGCTGGGTTGTCTTGTCAGGGGAGCCCGAATAAACAAACCCAAATATGTAAACAATAGAGATAATTCACATATCTAGCTAAAATCAGTGCGAAACTGAAGGTACATAAGGATTATCCTGGCCATGCTCATCTTCAATTTGAACAAAAATACGGCACAAGTATATACTAAAAGTATAATTTAGCATGTTCAGCATAGCAAAATACAACCAATGTGTGCAAGAAATTAAAATCATATAGGGCCTGATTCATGTTCAAACATAAGTGTCATTTGCGTACTGTATTTTGCATGAAATAGCTCTGTGCATGCTCAGAAACTGACCTTACGATTATGTTTTTTTTAAAAATTTCGTGCAATTCATGTCCAGATGCAAATTACACTTACCACTGTCTACGACTTGAAGGGCGAAAACAGTGGTTGGAATGGGTGGACTCTTAGGCAGTAGGCGTGCAGATGACGTGATGCCGCAGATGCGACCGTTCTGGGTTTCTTTTAATTACGCTTGGTTTCAGCTGTATCATTTGCACCAGCTACAGGGCACCTTGAGATTGGATTTAAGCTCAAGTTCTGTGTTCTTTTTTAAACCGTAACTTGCATACAAATTACGTTCCAATTTGAATTGGCCTATTTTGTCTTAATGCTCGCATAGCATATACCCATCAGAATAGTATTTAAATAGTTAATATCTATTTCATAAACATACTGAAAAATCTACTACCTAGGTGAAGAATTGTAAATATAGTATTATACACCAGCCTAGGTAAAGTCCTGTATTGTAATGATATTTAACCTGAATAATTATTGGTCGATTTAACCCTATGTGGATACATAAGGGCAAAATCTCCCTTAGATACTATCTCACTTCTAATTAATATAACAATGCTAAAAATGTGATCATATGCAAAATTCCAGGTGTACCCAGATCGAAGCATAGAGACAAAGACAACAAGGAAATCCATATTATATATGTACATCCTTTGAGCCACATGTGAACTTCCTTGTCCTTACAGAATGCAAAAAATAATAAATAAAAATAAAGAAATAAACATAAAGTAATAGACACAGATACGTGACATTGTAATTATTATTAATATACGCATATTGAAACAGTGCAGACTTATTCCTCCCTTATGAAGTATATATGGACATATTACTTATCTATGTATATTCCTTTATGTTTATTTATGTTTATTTCTTTATTTTTATTTGTAGAGAGGTAGAAATACTTCTGGGAGAATCGCCTGCTTTCCCAGGGGTCCAGGAGGTCTCACCATAATCTATAAGACTTTCCTGGACATTCCGAATAGTAGGCAGCTGTGGTTAAAATACTTTTTTTCTATTTTAAAACCCAATGTATGGATTAAATAAATATCATGATTATGTCTAATAAATCCTTAATCCAACAAGGAGCAAATAGTGATAATGGGAATTTATACAATCTTTGTGCCTGCTTTTGTGTTTTGGGTAAGACGATTAAGTCAATGCAAACAAAAATGGTGGAAAGCAGATGTGCACAAAATTCATGGTGATCAGAGTGATAATAGGAGTAAATAGCTCAACAAATATTTCTCCAAGAAAAACTGGATTTCTGCTCTTGGCACCCTAAGTATTAACGGCATCAGTGTACAGGCCGCATTACTTTTGGCAGTAACACGGCCAATTGAATTCCTGGGTTATAGTCTATAAATAGACATGTGACAACAAATGTGTTAATTCATTCTGCTCTGTTGTGTTGTCTGGTAAGGGTATAAGAAGGGAGAAGGGAGGTATAAGAAGGGGGGATTCTGCATGAAACTCTTATTGCCGCTTTCCACCAGAGAAGCGCACAATATTCTGTAGCCAAATGCAGAATGAGGCGAATATTCCATGGAAACGTTACTCATCTTTAAATAAAAAAGAAAATATATGGGCTGTAAATTAGCCAAGTGCTTCTATACTGGTAATGAAACTCTGAGGGATATAATACACACATTTGCATAAAACATAATAAATAAATAAAATAATATGAAATAGTGGCAGACATATGTATAATTTGTTTGATTTAGTTACTCTTTAATAGGCAACTGTTGTGCACATGATTGGATGACAGCCACAATGGGCACAACAGTGTAATCTGCGGGCAAGCGAGGGAAGATGCATGCCAGTAAGTATGCAATGATCCTAATGTTATTTTCAAAATAAATAACATTTCAATATATATTACAATGCTAAACATAGTATTATAGTTGTTCATTGTTGAATTATTTATGACTGCCAATTCTATTACCTGAATGGACTATTTAGCAAAAAGGAACATAGAACAATAGACCATTCTTCTATTGAGGTATGTGGAAATATGCTCAATCGGAACCACCTAAGCTCGTTTTTCTACTTTAAATACTTTTAAAACAAAATCTTTATTTGAAATTTTGCTACATAATATTATACTATTTCTTTGCAATGTTGTTTTTGCTTAGAATTCCAATTTTTTGCTGTTGCAGATGTTGTAACATTTTATAAGCAGCTTTACCTTGTCAATTTACCTATATATTGCTATTAGCTGAACTTACACCAGAGCTTACATATATAGCAAATGTTAGGTCATTATTTCATGTCAGGAGCAAAACCTAGTAAGATAATTATTATTAGATAAGTATACAAGTTAATCTATTTTAATTGAATTAATGTAAACAAAAATGAATCACAAAAACTATAAATGGGAAGTGATATGTGAATATTTATAGTGTTTTGGTAAGAGCGCTGATTGAGAAGTGGGGAGGCATTGAGTGAATATTCATAGCTCAGTTAGTTATTTACTTTATTGTGTTTACTTAACCTCTCAGGCTCATATAAGAAATGAAATGAAAACTGAACTTAATTAATCATTTATCTTGTATTAGATGATTATTTTTTCATAGTTGAAATAGTTTAAATAGAGTTAATAGCAGTTAAGTAGCTAGAAAACAATGATGATGGTGCAATGTCCATTTTAGTACATACTGTAGGTAATCCCTTCTCTAAACACTCCATCTACGAACTAAATGAACATTTTCCCTGATCTTAAACTTCATTGGTTATTACATGACACACTTTTTGTATCCCTGCTACTGTATATCCCACTGCTTGTGCTCCTGAAGCCACTTTTCTTTCCCCTGATGGATTTCCGCTCTTTCTTGTTGGTATGGATGCATTCATGTCAGTAATAAATACAATTAAGTGTGGGAGGATGGAGATTTAGTTATGGAAGCATGGATGTAATGTGTTTGGAGAAGTGATGACCTATGTCCTTAAATGGACCCAAGAGTTGGATGCATTTGGGCCCCGAATGTAAGACGGAAAAGATAGACACATGAAAAAGTGCATTTCTGTGCATATTTTCAACATCAGCCAACGCTACTATATATGTACATCAGGAGTTATAAGTGTTTCACTTACAGACCACGATACTGTAGGGATGGTGTAGATATAGCATAGCGATGTGGCAGTATTATGTTGACAGTATTAGTACTGAATGCTAAATGCGCTATATTTACACAATATAATAATGTAATGAATTGTCATATACATAAGAGAGACTGGATGGACGAATAGATATGCACTTTTGATGTGCAGCACAAAGCTCTACATGAGCCCGATATGATGGAGTTATTTTTCAGTACCATGTATGAGATTCACAGTCCGGTAAAAGTAGTCTGGAAGTTAGATGTGTACAAGACAGCGAAAATATGCATACTGAAGATTGCAGAGGTTGTAACATTATAGCAATGTTACCTTATATGTTACGCCCCCTAGTAGCGTTTTAGTAAACCCTGCACCCCAGTTAATACAGGACGGGTCCCTAGAGGGCAAGTTAGGTGTTTGTGAAAGTGACACAAACTGGTTGCTATGGTGATAACCCAACCCAGCCTGTGAGAGACTGAGTGAGAAGAAGCAGTGGCTGTCAGCAAGGGGGAAGAGAGACACACAGGGGGAGTGAAAGATATAGTGACAGGACCAGCAGAGCTGATGTGAAATCTGGGGACCTTGGACAGTGGAGGTTGGTGTTCCAGGGTCCACCGAGCGGGTGAGTGGTGGCTGCTGCCTAGAGACAATCACTACAGTCCCCTAAGCAAGAGTGGGGGAGCCCATAAGGGGAAAGACCCCAAAAGAGAAATGGGGATTGCAGTAGTGTGGCTGCATATACAGAGGGGAGGAGTCCCTGATTCTAGAGAGAGGGAGAACCCCATATCACTAAAGAGAACCTCAATCCCAGAGAGAGGGACATATTACATGGAAGAGACCCTGCAGTGAGGGTTGTTACAAGAGGCATGGCAGCTGAAGTGTCAGAGCCAGGGGCTGTACGTCATACTCGCCAACTTTTGAAAAATCATTTCAGGGAGATTCTTCAAGTAAAACCTAAGCAGTGTGCTGTTGTAGGGGGTGTGTCCTCCTCTGTCAGAGGGGTGTGTCTAGCTACACCCATTGACATACCTAGTGTCACCCAGGGACATCTTTAGCGCTACTAGGTGAAACCTATAGTACTGTTCGCAGCATACCAAAGGGAGTTTATGTATGGGTGCCACGTCACCAGAGGCTGTAATTGACCCTAAATTCTTCAACTATCAAAAATCTCTATTAAGTTTCTATTAAATTTTAATAAATACATTTTGCACTTTTAATAAATGATTTAAATAAATATATACATTTACATATTGTCGAAGTCAAATAATTGGATATGATCATTCCAAATTAATATCTGTCAATCTGTCTATGTCTGAAATTATGCGAATAGCACGCTACGGCGTGGAGGAGCGTAATTAACCACAACACGTGTGAACACTTATACACACATTTACACGAACACATACACTTGTAATTAGTTCATATAAAAATAGTTGCAACACATAGTTATTTGTAATGAAATGTAGCAGGCTTTATAGTTAAATATTATGTTATATACACTTTAGTGAGATCTAAGTTTCAGGACACAGGAAACAATGTCATGTCTGGTATCATTCTAATCCCCTATTGATTCGCAGACATCCGGTTCACTCGCCTGAAGGATGACACATTGCATATGCTAGATATGGATTATAGGGAATAAATGATCATGAATGGTATTGTGTGTGTAATGCAAATAGACCAGTTTGAACTAGTTTTCAGCAGGAAGATTAGTATGCATCTATTGGAGAGCTGACCCCACCCTTTGAGGGCATTGTTTGAACTGACCAATGACCTGCATTACACTGGACCTTCCTGAAGCCTGAACCTATGGAAACATGCCAAATCATCTGTATTGTTTTCACTGTATCACTGATTGCATATAAGCATGGGTTCTGGGACCAGCAGACAGTCTCTTTGAACACAGACTTCAGGACTGAATGACTGTATGCTGGATCCAGGGCGCCTGCGAACGTAACAGCTGTACTTATTTTATTTGATTTGTTACTCTGCCGCTTTTTGCTATTAAATCGCATTGTGCTTTGGAACCACATAACTGGAGGTGGACAATTGTTATTGGATAGCGACTAGACGTACATAACAATATACACAAATTTATTTACTGGTAATTAAAGCCTGGTACTGTATTTTTATTTTCTTACATTGACCTCAGCAAGACTTCAAATAAAAACATTATTTCTGGTAAGCCTGATAGACCATTTAATATCACCAGTTATATAATAAATATTCATGTACACATACAAACTCCTAGGAAATCTTATGCTGCACACTCCCTTTACTTCTCCACCTCTGTTATCTTTAAATCTTAATATGACCCCCTTTGTTGTCCCATTTATTACTCCTTTATTTTATTTTTACATTTATTTTTAATTGAATTTCAACAGGGTGGGGCGGATACCGATAAGAGAATAGGAGGAAGGGAGGTAGGAGTACATGTATTGTATTAACAGGTAAACTTCATATTACAGGTGGATACATATTACTCCTTTAATTCCTCTTATTATCCTTCTGATCCTTCTTTACAGATTCCTCCTCAGCTCTCATTATATCTCCTCACTTTCTGTCCCCCACTTATGTCTGTCTCCAACTGTGCTTTCTATATACTCCTTTACCCTCTATTGCTTGTTTTAACGTCCCCCTTGTTCCCCCATCCACTGCTTCTACTCTTCACTATTCCCCTGTTCTGTCTCTTCACTCCCCGTTATCTCTGGTTACATTACTGAGTATTTAACTTACCTTAGCTCTTCTTGTGTCTGCCACAATCTTCAGTGCAGTTCTCCTGACAGCCAATCACACAGTGGTTCTAAGGGTCATGTGTGTGGGGGCGTGTCTCTGCAGAGTCTGACACGCTGAGGCAGGCTGCTTAAGGATTGCTGCCTGTCAACATCATGCAGTGTCATCGCGCTGGAGGGGGACGGAACTGCTACCCTCTTTTCATTCGGGCCAGAGTCCTGGATATTAGGAGTCTCTCCCGGGAGTCCGGGAGACTGCCTGCTATTTCGGGAATCTCACGGACATTCCAGGAGAGTCGGCAAGTATGCTATACGTACACAGAGTAAAGTGTCAGAGCCAGAGGCTGTGTGCACACAGAGAGAAGTGTCAGAACCAGGCTGTGCGTACAGAGTAATGTGTCAGAGCCAGGGGCTGTTCATACATAGAGGAATATGCCAGAGTTCAAAGGAGAAATCATCCCCGCAGAGGAGGGGTGAGCTGTAATTGGGAGTTACAAAGTGTGTGTCAGAACTGCATTGAGAAGCTGCTTGCCTGTTGAATGTGAATGCCCCTGCAGAGAAGGGGTGAACTGCAGTGAAGTATGGAGTACTGGAGTGTAGGAGATGTGTGAACTATGTTATATTACATCTAGATAGCATTAAGAACTGTGTAGGAGGAGTAAGGAGATATATTTGCAACCATATCCATATTGCCCAATAAGACGTGTGGTGGAGAGAGTAAGGAGCTGTATATATATATTTCTTTATTACTGCAACCATTATGATTATCGTGCTGGAGGAAGAGGAGTGTAAATAAAGAATTCAGTTTGTCACACAGATTGCCCAAATTATTGTGACTTTTATTGCACTGCACCACAAAGTGACATCACCTGTGTTCCACTACTTACAAAGAAACACTTGCATGTGCTGGGACCCCCTGGTCATTTACACCCATGCCCATCAGCTAACCAGGGCTTGAGAAAGAGGTGCACTGTGCAACCTTTACGCCCAACACTACACACAGTGACAGGGGGTTAAATATACATTTAGACTTTTGCTATTAGCTGAACTTATGACAGACTATACATATTGAATACATTTTAGAACATTATTTCATGCTAAGGCCAAAAATGAGTAAGATAATTATTATTAGATTATTATAGAAGTTAATTCATTTTAGCTAAATTAATGCACAAAAAAAATGAAACCCAAAATTATAAATGGGAAGTGATAAGTGAATATTTATAGTCTTTTGGTAAGAGCGCTGTTTGAGAAGTGGAGCGGCATTTAGTAAATATTCATAGCTCAGTTAGTCATTTCCTTTATTGTGTTTCTCAGACTCATATAAGAACTTAAAACTGAACTTCATTAATCATTTATCAACCCCATGTATTAGTTGGCTATTTTTCATAGTTTTAAGTAATTTACAATTAAATAGAAAACAATGCTGATATGCTGCAGTGTCCATTTTAGTACATAATGTAGGTAAAACTGTCAGAGTTGCTATGAAAACATTCAGTTTTAATAGCAATTGCCTGTGAAATGTCCCTACAATCATCCACTAACTCCATTCCCTAAAAGGGGAATAAACTCAAACTAAATTATTTTTATTTTTAACCACCACCTTAGTAACAAAGTCCATCCTACCCATTCTGCAACAGCTCTCAAATCTGTGGCCACAACCAGTACGAAAAAGCAGAATGTTATGCATTCTTTTTTTAGCTGCAACCATGGCAGGGGCACATGTGATAGTGATATCGGCATTACGTTGGCCCATGAAGAGCAACAACAAAGGTGTGGTCAGTGTTGTAACATTATAGCAATAGTAAGCCTCTGACTATCAGGAAGATAGAACATCAGAGTTAGTAGTCTCCACACATGTAGCCTTGAAGTTGCTTATCTTAGCATAGAAACAATGGTCATTCATTGTGCTTATTTTACATTGTACCTCTTACAATTCTTGTATAGAAGTAGCAAGAGTTAAACTGACAGCTGGTGTTTCATGTTGTCATTCATCTAAAGCATTGAGACGCTTTTAGGAAACAAAGTGTATTGCATTGCAGAAGTTTAAATTTTCAATTACATTGTTTACATGTAGTACCATTTTCTTCCAGCAGATGTCACAGAGCTGTATTTTCCATTCCTACACTATAAAACATCGCAAAAGTCAATCATTTATAAAATTCAATTCCCCATAATAAATAAATAACAAAATAAATAAAATAGACAGAGTGGAAAGCGTGAATAACCCGCACCAATGGCATAGCCTAGGCTGGTTACCACAAATGCAGCAGGCCAAAGAGCGTGAGGCTCCCTGCAAACTTGGCAATTAATACCAGACTATGACTGTATGAGTTGGCTGGCTACTCCTGCCACTTGTGGATGCCAGGTATAATATAAATAAATGTGCAGAACTACAAGTCACAGCATGCTCCGGCACCCATTTGCAATCAGTGGCTGCCAGAGCTTATGGAACCACAAATGTCAGCATGCCCTGGAAGTGAAGGCCATTGGAAAATATGATTCCACAAACCTAATTAATAGCTAACAAAGCACAAACATAGATTTTTAAAGGATTTTAATTAAAATAAGAACTACCCAAAGGCCTTGTTTGACATTTTAATAAATACCTAAATCCAAAGTAAATCTTCTTCCTGAAGATATCCAAAGGGAATCTTCATCCACATTGAAACAAAAATAAAATAAAAAAAATGCTTCTTAATGAGTCAACTGCTATATGACATGAATGGGAGAATATGACACTTAATAATGTTAAGTGTTAATTACAATATGTTTTTTTTCGTTAGTTTGTGTAATGTGATTGACACATTTTTCATATCTATTGAATCTGTACAGTGATATATATCAAGAAAAAAGCCTCAGTATTCGTTTTTCAAATTTTTTTTTTCTTATTTTTAGAAATGCTTTCAACTCAGATGTTCCAGTGGAACCTGCTGTCAAAGCATGCTGGTGCTTGTAGTGAAAATCCATGTTAGCAACCCTTTTCCTATACAATGTTTTTTGTGTTTTTGGGGCAATGTCACGTATTTTAATTTCTAGTCTCTTCAGAAACCCTTTATGATGTAGACTATCCTTTGGAGGTTAACTCCTTTTTACATAGAAGCTAGTGGCAGGAAGGGAGTGTACTTCCCCCCACCCCTTTCCACAAGCTGCCAGGGAGAGGGGGGTTCAGCCCATTCTCCTCCCTGGTGCTTGACTGTCTGAGGCGGGAGATTTATCTTTTAAATCTCCCGTCAAAAGCTACCTCCAGGGACCCTGTTCCTGGATCTGTCTCTCCCGTCTGGCCGAAAATAGTACCAGAGGGAGGGAGACCAGGTATCGTGGCAGCAGCCCCTGCCTGCCGCTAGCTAAAGCTCTTTGAGCTCCACTATGCAGCTTAGCTTTCTGGGACCCCCAGGAGGCATTGCACCTCCTGTATCTATTTGATTCCAGGAGGCTGACTGCCTGGGGTGAAGGACCAGGGCTGCCTCTGCACCCCCCGCTGGACCACCAGGGACATTGTAAGTACTGTAATTTCATTATTACACATATACACTTACATTTTACATTTACATACACATTTATATTATACACACTAAAAATACACATAACTACACTCCCGGCGCCTAGTTAACTCTTGCTGCACATCTGCTACCTACTGGGGCTGCAGTGCCTGCACATATACATTTACATAGAAAAGACTTAAATACATTTAAAACCCCTCTTTTACACTCCCTGGCGCCTAGCACTAGGTTTTAACTCTTTCTATGCTGCAGCGCTGAGTACTATCTGCCCAGCGCTGCAGCGCACACGTTAACATACATTTTTATTGAAGGAAAGCATTTAAACATTACTTATGCACAAGGTGGTGCTTTAACCCTTCCGGCGCCGGAGTCCATTTAAAAATGGCTGAACACTCTGGGAACAGCCACAAGAAGTATTGGAAAAAGCTCAGAGAAGGGCCAGAGAACAAGGGAGTCCTGCTCTATTAGAAGTGGGTAGGAGAACCTCTCTGGGTTGATTCACGTGTAGGCTACATGAATCATTCCGGATTGGTAAAAGGGGCAGGAGGATGGATTGCCTCCTGCCAAGTTAAGTCTCCAAAACTGTATATAAAGAGCACTGGTTTGCACTGAAATGTATTATTGTTCCATCTGACCTTCTGATCACTGATACCTTAAACGAGTGTGAACTGTCCTTATTAGAACACTTGAGCTAATAAACATCATTTGCTTCAAGATCCTGCTTGACATATTATTCCCTGCTGTAATTCTTGTGACCTGCAGATTAGACCCAAATCTAATACGTTTTTCCGGCTGTTCTGAGGTTTGGACCCAGCTCCCAGTGCCAACGCTTTGCCCGCTATCTGCATCTCTGGCCAGTGTGATAGGCCAGGCGTACTATCCACAGCAACCCTGATCTGAAGGCAAGAGGTCAGGGGTACCAGCCCAGATGTACCAGCAAGAGGGTGCACTAGCAGCAACAGTTACCCAGAAGGACGCAGTTCTGGATGCAGCAAGGCCGTCCACTGGTGGCAGTAGCTTAAACCCCTCCTACTGAGGTTAGATGGTGAATTTGGGATCACAAAGAAGGGACTGTGGCAAGGCAAGCCCAACCGGTTCCTATCAACACAACAGACAGGGTGGCATAGGCGGTCCTTCCTGTCACACTTTTCATCTGGAATGTACAGTTACATTGAGATACACTGTGGACATTTTTTATAGTAAAATACATATCCGCAGTCTCTGTTTTAAATTTGTGGAATCACAGTATGTATTTTGGCATTCTGTATCTGTCTCCTATTGCATTTTCTATGTTTTTTATTTAGAATAGTTGCAACATAATAGAGCCTGATTTAGAGTTGGATGTTAGTCACCTATAAAGTTCAGTAGAATGGATGTCCCGGCAGCGAAAAAGGACATTTCCAATATCCGTTTCCTCCTGGTAGACATTAAACACACCCTTACGCCTGAATTACACAAGAGAGTCGGGGAACTGAAAAAATATATAGCTGACTTGGGCCAGCGCACCAATACCCTGGAGCAGTCTCAGTCACATTGTCAGTCCTTTCAAAGTGAAACTGTCCGGGACTTGAAATACCTTAGTAGGGAACTGGACTTCTCCGGGACAAAAGCGAAGACATAGAAAATCGGGAGAGAATAAATAATCTCCGTATCCGGAACATTCCTGAGGACATCAATGTACTTTCCTTGGAGCCTTACCTGCTTCGTCTTTTTACCCATTTGGTTCCATCCCTTTCTGAATCCCAGTTCCAAATAGAGAGGGCCCACAGAGCCCTCCGTCCAAAACCAAAATACTCTGCTCCCCCTAGAGATGTGATCCTGAAACTTCTTTAATTTAACATAAAGGCGAGAATTACAATGAGCGCCAGGAATTCTAACTTTATCTTTTTCGAAGGAGCCAAGCTACAAATTTTTCAGGAATTAGCTCCTTCTACTGTCGCTAAGAGGAGGGACTTAAAGGAAATTACGGCTCCTCTGAGGGACCAGGGATACAAGTATCGCTGGGGTTTTCCCTTCCGTTTGGTGGTGGAGACGGAGGGGCGCCGAGTGTCCATTAGAACCCTGGAAGAAGGTTGTCATTTCCTACGGCAAATCCAGATTTATTCGTCCACCGGTCCGGTACCCGAGGAGGTCAATTCAAACTCTCAACCTGCTTGATTGGTGTTAGGAACCCCTGCAGCCGGCACAACACAACCCAGAATCTACTCTGTCAATCAGGTATTCACTGGAGCCCCTGAAGGTGGGGACAGACTGGGCTGCAGACTGACAGAGGGTCGTGAAGTGTGTACTGGCTGGGGAGAACCCAGGCAAGCGGAGTAAGGTCCAAGCAGGGGTCAAGGGCTGGCAACAGGTAGCAGATCTGATAAACAAACCAAGGTCAGGGGTCACGAGCAGACAGGGAGGTCGGTATTCAAGCCAGAGGTCAAGGTCACGAGAAAAACAGGCAGGGTCAAAATCCAGGCAAAAGGTCATACACGGGTAGTCAGTAGAATTTTAGCAAACAGGAACAAGGCAGGGAGCAGGTCAGCAGACTGGCAAACAGAAGCTATAACCGGCAATGAGGTAGCAGACCTCATTGCCTTAAATACTGACCCCAACCAATCAGAGCCTAGCTCTGCAAGCATACAGCCCCCTGCATTCATTAGCCCACAGGCTACCTAGTTGCGCACGCGCCCAGCAGTTCTCCCTGCTGGGACGCGGCGCTCTCTCACTCAGCGTCCCGCCGGACGAGCCCCCAGAAGTGACGTCCCGGTCATCATAGCGATGGCCGGGACGGAGGTAGGGGAGTCGCGGCGGCTGGGCACCGCCGCGGCTCGTAACAATTGTGTTAATTGTTATGCTCTAACTTGCCATTTTCTTTTCAGTGTCTTTAATTCCGGTTAATGCCTCACTCTGGTTTTCTTTTTTCCTTTTTTTAATGTTTATTGGCAAGATTCGGCAGCTCAGGTGGACCTTTGTTGTGGTGGGTTCGGTAAAAGTTCTATGCTATAAGGTGCAGTGTCAGATCTTGGGTGTAAGGGGTGTTAAACTGTCACTTACTTACCGTACTGTTTATAGTCACTCTCCATCTTATTAGTGAGTGTGCCCACCTTATTTTGTATCTATTACTACTTTGTGTTTAGTTTGCTGTGTTTACTAATGTTTACTAATGTTTTCACTTTATTCTGCCATTTGTTATATATATTTGTATGCTCTTAATGGTGGTAGCTTCCCCAGGCTGCCGCCACCCCCCTACACCCTTATCACAAAGGGACTACTATAATCACTTTCAATTACTGTATATCACATTTTCACCCGCCTTCAGAGCAGTTACTAGTCCCGAACCTGAGCCTTCCCATCCGGGGCTCCCAATATAGCAGCGGATCTCCCACACCAGGGATCTTCTGACTGCTTCCCCCTTCCCAATCTCTGTTCCCTCCCCCCATCCTCATTCGGTATCACTCCCTAGGTTTATTTAGAGAATCCACTAGTGAAACACCCTTGTCTATCTTTAGCCAAGTGTCGTTCTGTAAATGCCTCTCACTGTATTATCATTGAATGTCAAAGGGTTGAATACCCCCCAAAAAAGATCACTCTTGCATTCTTATATTAACAAATACAATGCTGATATTGTATACCTGCAGGAGACTCACCTCAAGAGGGATCACCACTCCTCGCTGTCCTCCAGGAGATACCCCATGGTCTACTACGCTAACTACACCTCCAAACGTCATGGTGTTGCAAATATGATACATAACTCTCAAAGTATCTAAGACAATTGCAGACTACGACGGCCGTTTCCAAATTATTCTAGGTAAGATTGGTTCCATGCCTGTAACACTGATGATGATATGCGCTCCCAACTCGGGTCACTCCTCCTTTTTACACACCATTTTTCGCGAACTTCATTCCCACCGACTGGGTAGGGTCCTGCTGGGTGGCGATTTTAATACGATTCTCTCCCAAACTTAGATCCTTAAACTTAGATCGTTAACACAGCGGGCTCACACCCCAGGCTCTAAATCCCTCAATAAACACATTGTTGAGGCAGGCTTCTTTGACTCTTGGCATGCAACATTTCCCTCAGGGAGAGATTACACTTTTTACTCCCAGCCCCACGACTCATACTCCAGAATCGACTTGATCTTTTGCTGTTCACACCTAATGTCCGCATTAATCTCAGCCAATATTCTTCCCAATGTTTGGTCTGATCATTCTACAACAAAGGCTACCTTTGATCTCAACTCCACTGGAGGACTGGGGACTACATGGAAATTGAATGGAGCCCTTCTTAGACTCCCACAATTTAAAATTTTATTGAATGACAAATTGGATGAATATTTTGAGATTAATATCACAGAGGACGTACGCTTCCCCACCATGTGGGAGGCGCATAAAGCAGTTATTGGAGGGGAGGTCATTAAATTTGCATCTACCCGGAAAAAACAGCAAATGGAGCAGATCGACTCACTCCCTTCTCAGATTTTAGCACTCAAAACACAACATAAACGCACACATTCTGCTCAGATTTTATCACAGCTTACTAAAATGCTGGGGGAGCTTAGTCTCATAGCCGAAAAAACGGAAAGGAGCCTCCGGTGGTTGGGACAGAGGTTTTACGAAAAAATAAATAAAGCAGATTCATTGTTAGCTAACAGTCTTAAAGCCAAAAGATCTTCTCAAACGATTAATGTCATCCGGGACTCAGGGGGCTCTTTGTCCTACGATTTCTGTGAAATTAACAAGACCTTCCGTTCCTTCTACGAGGCTCTTTGCAATTTACCAACTCAAGGGACCACAGACACAGTTAAAAGGGACACTACTAATTATCTAAGCTCTTTCCACCTTTCATACTTAAGCCAGTCTAAAGCAGAGGGGTTGTCTGAGCATATAACTGAAGAGGAGATTAAATTTGCCCTTAGCTTACAGGAACCTTCTAAAGCACCTGGTCCAGACGGTTTTACTAAGGCCTATT
Organism: Mixophyes fleayi; assembly: GCF_038048845.1. NCBI lineage: Eukaryota > Metazoa > Chordata > Amphibia > Anura > Limnodynastidae > Mixophyes > Mixophyes fleayi. Next base: position 92,855,362 of record NC_134404.1, on the reverse strand, counting down.
ACAAGACATTCGCCCCTAATCTGTTACCCAAACTCGCCACTTTATTCAATGCAATACTAAACGGTGACACCTTCCATCCCGAGTCCACTTCATCCACAATTGTAGTCCTACCTAAGCCAGACAAGTACCACACCATTTACAACATTTTACAAGGAACTTTCAATACATTGAAATCCGTAACTTTAATCAATCACAAGTCCGATACTCTCAATTTCGCAGTATTTCTCCATTTGAGCGACATTGTATATACTCGGCAGATCGCAGAGGCAATTTCTCAATTATGTACCGTATGCTTATAGCCCCACCTGACCAAATCCTAGAGCCTCATGAAGAGGCTTGGCAACGTGACCTGGGGATCTCATTGGACGATGTTGGCATCTTTGTGGGGCCAAGGAAACCTTCTTGCACATTTGGTGGGTTTGTCCTGTCATCCAGACCTTTTGGAGCCTTACTGAGGCCATAGTACGTAAAGTAACTGGTATTAGAGTCGCCAAGGTACTGGCTCAGATATTATTGAATCAACCCATTCCTGCGATAAGTAAGACCAACAAATGTCTAATTGCTCATATTTACCAGGCATCTAGGTTACTCATTGCAAGAGCATGGAGCAAATCACTGCATTATCAATTTTCCAGTCAGACTTCTGATATAGGCTCAAATCTAAGGGGTAAATTTATCAAGCTGCGATTTTCCGCCTATATGCACCACCTCCACTTTTCAAACCCGACGGGTACTCACAGATTGGTAAATTTACCACTATGTCTTTCAGGTTGTTTGTTATATCATGTACCTGTCTGAAGCATGGTACTAAACTCTCAAGCAGTAGGTTGACAGTACCTACCTTAGGAGTAGTCCCTCATGCTGCACTACCCCTGTAAACAACTTAGTTTAGTAAATATTTTCTGATGTCTGTACCCTGCTAAAATTAAACCGCAAATACTAATACCAAAATGATGCAAAAACAAGGTAACAACATAGAGTACAAGGATCATCTCTGAAAATGCATCGGCACTTCTTGTGCCAATTTGTGTCAGGTTGCTCAGCTGTGTCAGAGAAGAACCTATGAAAAAGAATGAGACCACATAACAACTTTGTATGTAATAATACATGTTTTACAGAGTTTTGAGTATAAGATCAGCATGCAGGAATAATAGTAGCAAGCAGTAAATGCAGGTCCTCCTATCTCAGTTTGAGATGTTCTGCAGAGAGGGTCATCTTCTTCACACAAAAAACACTAGTAGGTTAAGTGGCTGCTATTAAATTGACATTAGTCTCTCTCCGTTTGTATGTATGTTAGGGAATTTATACTGTAAGCTCCAATGGGGCAGAGACTAATGTGAGGTCTCTGTTCAGCGCTGCAAAACTAGTGGCGCTATATAAATAGATGATGATGATATATTGTACAACATTTTTAAAATATATATCATTTGGCTCTACCGCATCATGAGCATGTGATACTCTTCAAATGTACCTTCATGCAGCAAGTACATTTATCATAGTATCTTAAGATATGGGGATTTTTTACATAGAATGCTTCCATTGCTACAAGAAGCCCATAGTGCACTACAAGGAAAGTATCTGACAGATAACACGTAGTGTGCCCCTTTTTGGTTATAATTGCAACTCTTACTCCAGGCTCCAAGGCCTCTCCTGTGCTGCTCCCCTCTTAAGCAACTCCCTACCACACCTAGAGAGATTTTCATTCAACCTTCACATTTTTAAGCGCTTTCTCAGGAAGAGCACTTATAGGAAACTACAGCAGTCTTAGGGCAATGACAGCATGGACAGAAAAGAAGCCTACAATCTCTCTTGCCTGGCCACATCTATGGCTCAATTCAGATTGACACTGTGTGGAATCAATACCTTAATACTTGTGAGTAATTATAGGGCACGTCCCGTGAAGGCACCTCCTTCCCTTTAGGATCCTTGCTCACAGCCTATGATTGAGAATGAGAATCAGTGGCATGGCGTGGCATCTTTTTGCTCTGCTCCCCTACTCTACACAATAGGAAATAGCAGGGGAGTGGAGTGCAGAATGTTTTTACATAATTACACATTGTTAGCCTTTGAGGAAATGGGGTATATTTAATTTAAATCCCTGGCAGCCAATGCTCAGTTGAGTGGTGGCGCTGAGAAAATAGGTTCACTGGATGAGACATTATGTCCTTCATTCAGTGATCTAGGTATCCTATTGGTAAAACCAGTGCTGAATCTATTCCAACCAAAGCACTAACTAAGTGGAGTATGAATATCCTCTCTCAGACTGCTGGATTTCCTCCAGGTGTTCAGGTTTTCTCAGGTTTTCTGCCACAGTCCAAAAACTTACTGATGGATTAAATTAACAAAATTAACCTTTTTTTGTGGGAGAGAATTTAGGGAACTGGGGCAAGGACTAATATAAATTATTAAACACTGTCTGTAAAGCGCTGTGTTGTACATTGGCACAACGTAAATAAAGAATAATAAAAACAATTCAGTGTCCTAGAGTAGGGTGCTTGTACAGGGAGGGATACATTTTGGATAATACATTCAGCAGTCGTGCTTGCTGGACTAAAAGTGCCCTGCATGATACCTGAATACCTCAGTCTACCCATCTAAATATATGCACTACACGAAAAATTATAGGTGATAGTTGACCACAGCTTTATTTAAAAGTTCTTGCTAGAGAAGAGTATGATAATCACTTGAAATATGGAACCATAAAAAAATGAAAGCCATACTGCATATATAGTCAATGCAACCTCTGGACCCCAAGGTCAACTTCTGATAACATCTACCTTCCCAAACTCACCATAGCACTGTAGAACATTGACAAGGAATTGTGCACCACACCACAAGTGGGTCTTGCATACCTGCAAGAGCTCTGACTCCCATCCAAAAACAAACTAGTGTTGTCGGTATCACTAAGGTGTAATCCATTGCTATGGGGCCATTGTTGCCCTCTGGCACACAGTGTCAGAAAACTATAGCTCACCAGGATTAAACAAATTTGTAATACTGAGATATAACATCCTTCTGCTCTGTTCAATCACTTCATAATTTTCTTACACTCCTCAATACTTGTACAGGAATTATATTTGAGCAAATCAACACAAACTGCACCAAATAAGGTTACCTTGCAAAGGGAAGTGTAAATGTCAAGAAGAGCAGATAGGATGCACAATAACAATTAAATGAAACAGATCATCTTCACCTGCTCAGCACCTGCCAATTGAAAAAATGCTATCAGGCCAACCATACAATTTAAATTAAATGATTAGGCCGCTAAGCCTCTGCAGGCACACAAAAAATCCCATTCTCCTGGGTTGAAGCAGAGTTTCCAGCATAATATGTGAGTAAATATTAACTCAATGCCCAATTGACATAAGCCTAATAGAGCAAGCCATTCTTTCCAAGCCCAAATGTATGTTTACCACGTAGTGGAAGTCTCTGCTTGAACCAGATGTACAAACTCAAAAATAATCTATAACGTGTTTGGCCAGATCCATTCTTGTTGTGTTAAATACACTGTGACATGTACCCTAAATCCCACATTATACAGATGACACAAAACTAGATGCTTGGCAAGCTCACTATCAGGGGAGAAGTGGAAGGGAAATAATTAATAATGTGCATCATGCTCAAATCTTGTCCAGAAAAATATTCTGTGAATAACCTGCAAATAACCTTGCTATTTCCCTACAACTCAAATGCTACCACTCTAGAGAACAGTTCTAAAACTGTAAGGTTCCTAATAAAATGTAAATCTAACCATACAACTAGCCTTTCTGAAGCATGCTAGTTAAGCCCAAAGATGAAATCAATGCCCACTGAAAGTGCAGCATTTGTATACAAACTAAGCATCTGCAAACTGCCAATACGAAAGAACATTATACTGCCACACTTCCACTTCATCCCTCATTTGGCAACATTCTTGAATATGAAGCCAGCAATTAGAAACATCTATAGCATTAGTTGAGTACATTAAGATGTGTTCATTAAGTGAAGCAATACAACCTGATGTCACTGCAAAGCACCACACTCCCAGCCTGATGAGATGAGGATGATGGCCCCATCTCCCACCTGCTAAAGTAAAAAGCCGGAGTAGGGGGTGGCACTTCCAGGGAGGGGGCGGGCATATCCCGAGATTAATATAAGAGTAATGGCTAGTAGAAGCAGTGGGAGAAGGGGCAGGGGGACTGGAAGATCAAAGAAATGTCTGCACATGAGTGTAACAAATGTAGGTGGTTCAGTTCATCATCTGCGAGAGGTTGACTGCTACCAATTTCCTCTACAGGAAGCCTGCCATTATGACTCATAGTAGCATGCGAATGATCAAAATTAGATTATACATTATAAATATATAAAGCACAACACATTTACTGCAGACAAGCACATGGATTAAAATGCCTGTTTGTACAGGTAGACTGTACACACACGCAATAGATTTGGATTTCGCAAATTTTGGATTTTATAAGTACTGCGCTCCACGGAGATCCGACACCATTTCATAGACAGACACAGAAGAAACAAACAATAGGGTGACATTGCTAAGTGCCATTGATATGGATTCACATCAGTCCACAGAAGACCAGGAGCACCAAGCAGCTGCTGGCACCAGTCATGATGATACTAATCCCTCTGTCATTTGCTAAAGCCTAGTGGTTTTAGTCAGGGAAACAAAAATGTAAAAAAAAGCTTTTACTTTGGTAAAGAAATAAACACCTGTAATCAAGGCAAAGTTAACTGCAGAAAAACAGAAATTTGCCAACATACCATTCTACACAAGCAGTGGCAAGGAAAGAATCAGGCCTTCGCCTTTCTGTATGAGTGCTAGCTCTGCAACCGTCAGTGAAACATTGCCTTGTAAGGTCAGTCATGACGATGACCTTATCATTCTGACTCAAATAGGTGCCCAAACACTTTTAAGTGTAAAAGCCAAGCTGGAAAAATCAGTAAGGCAGTAGAAGAAACTGTATTTTTAGATTCAGAAATGACACAAATCCTTGAGGAGAGTCTATCCACGGGTGCTATGTCTAAGCCTGAGCTTTCTGATACTGTACTCATAAAGAAGCCTTCTTTCAACATATCACTTTGGATTTGCAGCAGGATGAGGGGGATATTTGTGTAGCCGACGACAGCCCTAATGATGATGTTGATGACGATGATGTTGTTTGTGTCTTGCACCAGTGGAAACAGTTCTTGCCAGTGATAAGAAGAAGGCCATTGTCATGCCTGGGCATAAGAAAAAAAAATCCACCTTGTATGTGTGGAATTATTTTTACCCAAATCCTGCCAACAGTTGTGTAGCCATTTGTAGTGTTTGTAAAGCCACAGTCAGTAGCGGTAGGGACCTTAACCATCTATTAACCTCATCCATGTTATGCCATTTTAAGAAAGTTCATGGGAAGCTTTTGGGAAAATCAGAAACTTATGCTAATAAAATAACAACAAGCAGTCTAGCATCAGCTTGCTCCCTTCTCTCAGCTAGATCCCGGCACCTGCAATCTACACCCACAACACTTTCCTCATCAATATCCTCACTAGTGATGAGAGTTAGTCCTGCATCCAAGTTGCTATGGCTAGATGACTCCTCTACTTTCCAGGATTCCTCTGAAGAATTCTTGAGCGTTAGTCCAGCTGCTGCTGGGGGTGGATCTTCATCCCAGAAGCAGACCAAGAAGAAGACTAATTATAGTTTTCAACAATTGACTGTTAAGCAATCCTTTGCAAGAGGAAGCAAGTATGAAAGCAGTCATCCAATTGCAGAGCGGATAACAGAAGCCAGGACGACTGTGATAGTATTAGATCTGCATCCAATATCCACTATTAATGCTGCTAGTTTTAGACAGGTAATTGAGGTCTTGTGTCCCCGTTACCAAATTCCATCACAACACCATTTTACTAGAAAAGCTATTCCTCACCTCTACCAGAAGGTTCGTAAAAATGTAATTATTGGGCTACAAAATGTCATTCTACCCACTTTACACTTAGCCACAGATATGTGGACAAGTGGAATTGGGCAAACTAATGATTATATGACTGTAACAGCCCACTGAGTTGGTAAATCACCTTCACCTGCAGGATCAGCAGCAGTATGTACCCAACTATGTCAGCTTTTTCCCAGGCAGGCTACTCTGTGTATCACCGGCTTCACTAAGTGGCATACCACTGACAACCTGTAAAAAAAACTAAGGGATGTCATTGCAACATGGCTTATCCCACTTGGACTCTCCTCAGGATATGTGATTTCTGATAACAGCACCAATATTGTGAGAGCATTACAGCTGGGTGAAATCCATCACATTCCCTGTTTTGCACACAATCAACTTGGCGGTGCAGAGCTTTTTGAAAAATGACAGGGACGTGCAGGAGATGCTGTCTGTGGCCTTTAAAAATTTGGGACATTTCCGAAATTCTGCAACAGCATGTAGGAGATTGCAGCAGCTACAAGAACAAATCAGTTGGTGGCCCTGCCACCAACTGAAGTAAGAAGTGGTAACAAGGTGGAATTTCACCTTTTATATGCTTCTGAGGATGAGGAATAGCGAAAAGCCATCCATGCTTACACCACAATCCATGACATTGTTATTTTAGTCCAGCACAGTGGAGAATACTTCCCGTGTTGTGCAAGGCTTTTTGCTAGCAGCTCCCTGAGTTGCGAACAGAAAGCTGGGTTAAATTTAATAGTACGGTAATAGGTTTAGCGCAGCTATACTCTGGTGGCAATTGGAATCCCCCCTTACAGTTTATTGACAGCACTGTTAGCTTAGCTGCCTTAAGCCCATTGTTATCTTGTTTAGTGGGGGCTCAAGCAAACTAAGCACTTCACACAAAAGTGGCATTCCTTGTCGCTAAAGAGCTTGGTTTGTTAAACTGTAACTGCTACCCCTTCTGTTTCTGTGTTAATTTGTTAAATCTTTTTAACATATGGGTGGGAGAGCCCAAGGACAATTCCATCTTGCACCTCTTTTCTTTTCTGCCACTGCTGTGTGACAATGCTTCCTAGGCGTGATGTGAACTGCGGTGTGTTTGTGCCATTGCTCTGTCGCTTAGTATCCAGCCAGCTCACTGCAGTCTTTTGATGAAAGTGGATGAAAATAATATTGTGACCTGTGAGGTGTTTAAAATTGGAAATGGCTGAAAATTTGTGTTATTGAGGTTAATAATAATTTAGGGACAAAAGGAGAGCAAAATTATGTGATTTTAGACTATTTTACCATTTTTTTTATAAAAATACAGATTTAAAACCAAAACTCTGGAGTCAATGAACATCTCTAGGCTCTATGTATTTTGGACACAAAAAAAATGGGTGAAAAGTGCATGTAAATACAGCAAAAACTGAATGCAAATAAAGGAAATAGGTTTCTCCAGAGCTGTTCACACATTTTACATATATGACATAAAACTGCTTTCACGCAACCAGCTCCATTTTCATCTAAAAGTGTTTCTTCAGAGATGCTATGAGCTTTATCTATGAACAGCAGAGCTCCTTGCATTCACAAACTGCAAAGATTCATTTATCTACAACATAAGTATGACTCAAGGTTCCCGGGCAGCTGACAACAAAAAGTCAGTAGCCAAACTCATTTTACCTTAGGACAGAATACCATATGTGTATTATCTTAGAACTAAAATGCTTGCTGATATGTTATTACAGATAATTGCCTCTTTCTTTGATTAAATGTATAGCTTTAACTTATACTAAGATTAATGGTAATGGTAATTTTTGAAGGTTAGAGGTCTGCACAAAGTGTATCAAGTTGCCCATCGCTACTTTTGATGGTAAAAAGCTGCTCTCATTTCTACTTCCATTTCCTCTGGAATGTTATATATAAATATAGTAGTGCCCTACAAAATTGGTGTCCACCTTTTAAAATACATATTGGTTTTATTACTAGGAGTGGTACAAACTTTTGAAAAAAAACTATATGTTCTAATTGTGTCAAAGTGTTGTAAGAAAATAGTAAGCCTCCTGCTGCTCCTATCTCTTCTATGAATCAGAGAAAGGTGAGAGCAGTTTGTGTAAATAAGGATTTATGCACTAAATAGACCAGTGCCACTGCAGCAACACTGCTCAATCAGTAGATTCCATACAATTCTATTGGCTCCATGCAGCTTTTTATCACTCTGGCTATCCATTACAGCTTAACACAGTTTGTAAATATGGGGGCACAGTAACTGTGGGAGATTTCAGTGCTACTGACTAACTCATTGCTGTTTTAAAAACTCCAGGGGGTAAATGTATCAAGGTCCGATTTTTTTTTTTTTTTCAGCGTGGTAAAATCACGGCAAATCATGGGTGATAAGCCCGCTATTTTAGTCCAAAATTTCTCAAATGTATTAAGATGCGATTTTTACCCTGATCTTCAAAATCACTGGTCATCTCTGGCGGTTTGCTGCGATGTAAAACACTCCCGTGTTAGCTAACTATCCTGTGTTGTAGCAGCGAGATTAGTAAACACATCGGCTGTGCAGGCAGGGACAGTGTAACAGTGGAGGTCCGGCAGCTGCCAAAACTGTAAAAAAAAAAAAAAGATAAAAGTAAAAAAAAGCGTGGGGTCCCCCCTCTATTTACTATTAACCCTAGTGCTGCCAGACTACTGCTAGTTCCATGAAAATCAGAGAAAAAATTTGCGTGGGGTCCCCCCGATTTTCACAAAACCAGCACTAGGCAAACCAGCTAGGGTTGATGGCACTATAGCAGGGGGACATGCAGCAGGGGTCCCCCTGCCATAATGACAACCAACCCCAGGCTGTTCAGCACTGGGCTAGATTCCCTAGGGAGTGGGGTCTGCCGAAAAAAAGAGAGCAGGCCCCCTCTCTAGGAATAACCAGCCCAGTGCCATCAGCCCCGGCTTGTTTGCCTAGTGCTGGTTCTGTGAAAATCTGGGGGACCCCATGCAAATTTTTCCCCGATTTTCACGGAACCAGCAATAGTCTGGCAGCACTTGGGTTAATAGTGAATAGAGGGGGGACCCCACACTTTTTTTTTTTTTTTTTAACTTTTATCTGTTTTTTACAGTTTAGACAGCTGCCTGAGCTCCGGCAGTATGACAGGACAGTGCAACAGGGATGTGTTTATACAACACAATGCTAGCAAGCAGCGTGTTGTATCTGGTGTGTTTGAATCTCTCCTGTGTGCTTAATTGCAGCTTCATACATTTGAGACTTGTATAGCTGGAGTGGCAAACAGTTGGGACTTTGATCTCTATCGATTTTGGAAATAGCGATTTTGACAGATGCACAACTCTGGCAATTTTACATGAAATCTCAGCTTCATATATCTGCGAGTTTCAACTCTCCGGAGAAAATCGCTGGATTTGCAAAATCGGAGCTTGATACATTTACCCAGAGCTGTCTGTATTAGAAGCAGAAAGTGAGGTGCTCTGATAGTGTATTATTAAATAATATATTGCTTTAGGAACAAAAGCGATGCACATACATAATAATATCTGAAAAGGGTTTATCAAAGTTTCTTGTGAACTTATGATTATTATCATTATTGTAGCTTTGTAAGGCACCACAGTGCTCCACAGCGCCATACCGTAGGGAAAACAGTACATACATAAAACAGGCACAAGGTAGACAAAATAAACGTAGACATCAAATGATCAGCATTATCCCAGGTTGAAATTGTATATATGAGATCAAATCACAGCTGACCACAAATAGTATTTAACATTATAAATAATTTTTGCATCTACACATTTAACTAAAACATGTAAAATACATTAAATTAAAGGAGCTTATCTGTATCATACATAAGAGATGGTGATCATCGGCTTTTCCTACTGTGTTCTGGAAACATGTCCTACACTGTTCAATGGGTAATTTAATATTTTCCAGGTAGCTGGACTGGCTCATGTTGACGATAATGATAGAAAGCTTCAAGTTTCCTTGTGGCCACAGTCACAGACTGCATATCGTCAGTAATGTCTTCCTGGCTGACATAATAATATATTAACTTCACTGAGTCAGGCAATGGGATATTTGAAAACTGCTTTGATTAAGCTGTGGAGCTACCTAGTTTGTCAATGACACCTATATATCACGTGAATGATAAAGTTGATTACATAGCTGAAACACAGTGCCCTTAGCCAGTATTCAGAGCACTGATTCATACAATATTTTTTCTATTTCGCATACAGCAAGCAGTTTCACAACTAGTGACTGATTTCATCTGGTCACATTCATTCTCTACCAACATATACAAAGCAGCTACAGTAAAGTGTACCTCAAATGTAATTCCATAGCAGTATTTGGCCTAATGTCACAGTGCTGGCAGCTCCCAGGAAAGAACCACTTGACTGGGGTAGCTATCACACCACATATGGCCAAGTCACTTAGTCCTGAGAGGACTGGTCATGAGATACAAGCTGAAGTCAAAGGATTGTAGAAAGGAGAATAGTGATGGATGAAGCCAAAGTCAAGGGATTGGAGAAGATGGAATAGTAGGAGACGAAGCCAAGGTTGAAGGATTGGAGAAAGTAGAATCATAATGTACAGTCAAACAAAACCAGTTTTCTTCAAAAGACAAGCAGAGAAATCCAATACAAAATGTTGCTCCTGCAAATGTTCGGTAGAACTGAGGGTTTTTATAAAGGCCACAAACAGGTGAGAAAAATTGTGAGGGATCCATCTTGTCCCACGTTGTGAGGGATCCATCTTGTCCCACGTTGTGAGGGATCCATCTTGTCCCACGCTGTGAGGGATACCTTTCAAATGTGACTATAGAAAGAGTGAACAGAAAGAGTAGAGTTGTTACCTACATTTTTTACAGCCCATTGCATATATCATCTTCATTGTTCACGAGAGACCAATTACATACTACCATATTACTATTATCAGACATTATGGTCTTTCTATGACAAGAACCGTCTTAAAGAAAAAAGGTATACTGTACCTTTAAGTACAGAGGATGAGTCTGGGACTCAGCTAAAAGCAAGTGCAGAGAATATGAAGGGGCCAGAGCGGAACTCGGAACTCACAAGCTGTGGGCCCAGATGCAAAATTCTGCCTCGCTCTCCCTCCCTCCCATCCCCTCATATACACTTGCACGAACAAACACACACACACACACACACACACACACACACACACACACACAAAAAAGGCTTAGTATATTTTTGTTTTGTTTACTTCAAATATCAAGTATAAGAAATATAAATATATAACATAAAAACTATGAACAAACCCCCTTCCCCATAACAGAACAATTTAAATGTTATAATGTTGTGTCTATATCTCCTACAGATAATTTAAATATACAAATGTATGTACATTTGTAAAGAAAGATGCAAATGTCTGAGTCAAAACCCCCTAAAATATGTTAGTTTTTCATGTTGGAAACAAAAAATACACTTCTTGGTATGCTTCTATTGCATAAACACAAATACAAAGTATTTCAATGTTTCCTCCCTGTATTACATGATAGTAAGGAACAGTATTTATTCTATAAATATGTTATACTAATTCAGCTGTCTCCCCATTCACACCCTCTATATCCCCACCCACAGAAACCCTCCATGTAGCACTTATAACTTTATTTTAATTTGTGTTTGGATTTAGTTATTGATTAAATTGTTTCTATTATCTTAATTGAATGAAAAAAATACATCATATAGATATATCTATAGATAGAGAGATAGATATAGAGAGATATTTATAGAGATATAGATAGATATATTTATAGAGATATAGATAGATATATTTATAGAGATATAGATAGATATAGATATAGATAGATATATAGAGATATAATTTTCCCATTCATTTTCATTTATATATTAGACTAATCGTTCATTTCCTCTTATAGTTCTAATTCACTGATCTTTCTAGTCTAATGACGAGTCTGCAGAAACAGTAGTGCATATTGAGAAAGAGAATGAGAACTAGATAATATAACAATGAACCATGTAACGCAACATAAAGGGCCAGTGTACACCATCCATTGCAAGTTTAGCATTTAGAGTGTCATATATTTTGTCTCTTTAAATGCAGACTACAGCACTGGGTTGGGTAAATTACTTTGGGGGTGGGGGGCATGCCTCATTTATTCTTTTTGTAAAATGCTAGATATCAGCAAGTTCATAATGATTGCTGTATATTTACTCCTGTCATATTGATATAGGGTGCTATTCTAGAATATGTTATTGCTCTCTGTTAGCTAAAGGAAGTGACCACCAAGAGGTTGGATTCACATTTAGAATGGCTTCTGTGGGCAGAGACCTGCCCAGGCAATTTTCTCTGCAGGTCATATTTCTAAACCATACAAACTGGTGTGCAAAAGGTGTGATTCCCAGAAATGACCGAAGAGGGATTCCTTTTAGGACACATCAATATTAGGGGTGTGCACCGGGCCACTTTTCGTGTTTTGGGTTCTGATTAGCTTCAGGTTTTGGGTTCTGATTGGTTTTGCCAAAACACCCCACTCAAGGTTTTGGTTCTGATTTAGGGTTTTGGGTTCTGATTTTTTTTTAAAAAAGCATAAAAAGTGCTAAAATCCATATTTTTTTTTTTCACTCCTACACTATTATTAACCTCAATAACATTCATTTCCACTCATTTCCAGTCTATTCTGAACACCTCACAATATTGTTTTTAGGCTAAAAGGTTTTGTTTTTTTGCTAATTTTAGTGAACTTTTGCTTTTTGGATTTTACATGCCCTCTACTAGGAGATTGGGCATCGGCCTTGGCAGACGACGTTGATGGCATTTCATCGTCTATGTCATGACTAGTGGCAGCAGCTTCAGCATTAGCAGGAAGTGGTTCTTGATCTTTCCCTATTTTATCCTCCAAATTTTTGTACTCCATTATATGCAGCACACGTTGTATTGCAGTACTAATTTTTTTATACTGCAGGAACAGTGAACGTAGTTAGATATTGCAGTAGAAATTCCTTTTTACTGCAGGAACAGTGAACATAGTTAGATATTGCAGTAGAAATTCCTTTTTACTGCAGGAACAGTGAACGTAGTTAGATATTGCAGTACTAATTTTTTTTATACTGCAGGAACAGTGAACGTAGTTATATATTGCAGTAGTATTTTTTTTATACTGCAGGAACAGTGAACGTAGTTAGATATTGCAGTAGAAATTCCTTTTTACTGCAGGAACAGTGAACGTAGTTAGATATTGCAGTAGAAATTCCTTTTTACGGCAGGAACAGTGAACGTAGTTAGATATTGCAGTAGAAATTGCTTTTTACTGCAGGAACAGTGAACGTAGTTATATATTGCAGTACTAATTTTTTTTTACTTTTTTTTATAATTTTTTTTTAGAATTTGTTTACTGTTCTAAGTATACAGGTCCAATAAGTATTTTTTCTTAAGTTATTGAACAGTTTATATTTGAAGTTATAATAATTCTTATGCTGTTTGTTAGAGATGACAGATAATCAGGTGTAGTTGCTATATATATACAACCGTGAATGATCTATTTGTTAAGTGTTTGCACCTTTAGATGCAGAAACAGAGTCCAGCCAATGCAAGACAGAACTGGTTGCCTAGGGCTCAAATGCATCCTTCATGTACAGGAGTGCATAGTGCTTCCTCAGCTTGCCCCCACAGTTTCTACAGCTTAAGACCCAGTGGGAGCTCTAAGTCTGAGGACTGCTACCAGGTTGCCTAGGGCTCCGTGCTTCCAGGTTTCAGAGCTGCTATCTATGTCTGTTATATTGGCTGACAGCAGCTGTTTTCTCCCGTACACTGAACAAAACCCATTCTCCCGCTTCCCTGATCAATGCCCGAGAGAAGATGGCGGCGGCAAGCGGGGAATTTAAAGAATCCGAGTATCACGAGATCCGACGGCGGGATTTGGACTCATAGCCTCGTTTTCAGTTTTTCTCAGCGGCGGAAATACCCGAACAGTGCTCGGATCGCACTGTTCGGGTGGGCTCGGATTGCGATAATCCAAGCCCGCTCATCTCTAATCAATATACACTTAGGGATACTAAGGAGTTAGACGCAAGTCCAGTGAAAGGCTACAAATTTGCACTTAAGCAAATCATATTGCAATGAAAGGGTACTTTATATTTGTTTTGTTTTGCATGCAGGAAAAATACTTGCATGTAGGATACAAATTCTTGGCAGCATTTATTTAATAGTGTGATTTAGAGTTGAGCTAGGAAGCTCACCCTTTCTACTCTAAATATTTCCACACATTTGTAACTAAAAATGCACATTTGTTTCCAAATCATACTCAGCAAGGACAAAGGAGTTTGTTTGTTTATTTTTACATCCTTTAGTGTTAATCTTCTAAAAGTTATATTATATTCCTTGACATAGTATATAATAGATGGTCTTATTTATACAGCTGGAGCTTAGGGACTGGTTCAAGAACAATATAACTAATAAATAATGAGCAGCTGTCTAACTAGCTAATTAATTCAGAAACTATTGCTGCAGTTATGTGACTAAATGTAATTCTATCCTTCACAACTAATCCACGCACCATCTGTACCAAGTCTTGTACACATATAACATACTAGTACTTGTACTATGTACAGCTCATGAAAATAGCCTAAAGCTAATAATATGCTCAAATAATTTTGCAAAATAGACTGGAGTTTGATTTACAGTGTAATGTTTTGGACTAACGGCAATTATATTTATATCTGGGCAGAAAATCTAGTATTGGAAAATAAAACTGGCTTCCTTAAAGTGAAAATAGACGATGTATAGTAATTGACACCATTATACTTGAAATCAGGTGCTGTAACAAACACACAATTCCAGTGATCTGTAGGTTTGTTAAATTATATTACTCTCATGTGCTAAAAATAAAATAATAACGAAAGAGTAAGATTACACTTGTCCTTCAGTGTCTCTACTAATTAGAAGGACTTGTACCATCCAAGTGATGACAGCAGCCCCATTTCTGGCCCTGCTACTATCTGAGCAATTCTTTTTCTCAGCCTGCTGCCAAATACAAAAACTGTAAAAAGTGCTGTACTTTGCTTTATATGACAACTGCACTCCTGTATAAGATTGTTGGGAAAAATAGTATGTTTTGTAGACTCTAATATTCTATTCTTCTTCCTCTGATGAAATCACGGGTGTGATGAAACGCGTCTCAGGAACAATAGGAACAAGTAGCACTTACTAATTCCACTTGAATGATCTCCCACTGTGATTTAACGGATTGGAACAGTCTCTTTTATATTATTGCTGAGGTCTTTGGATTGCTGGAGGTACCCGGCTGAAGGCTATACAAATCAGCCTGGAGAATTTCTAGGAGTGTATCAACACACTGATACCGACGGTCCAGGAAAGTAACAGTTTTTCTATTTATTATTATCATGCAGTGACAATTGCTCAAACTGTCTGGACTTATATAATCATGAATCAAAACACTTATGAGATAAGATACGCTCCACTTGGTGCTACCAATCAGGGTATATTTTTGCTATGAGGGAGAGTTAAGGTGTCTGAAGAAATGTACATCTCTTTAACAACTATTAAACCATTTCTGGAAGAGACTGATACGGTATTCAAGGGATCTGTTTCCAAACCTTAGATCTAATTTTCTATCTGAAACATTGATTGTGTTCACTACGGCAAAGTCTGGTTCTAATATACTATAAAGACTCCCATGTATTATTCAACTTTTTTGGGAAGAACTTTGGACATTATTATTTAGTATACTGATCTAGATCACAATAACATTTATTTCTGCCGGCAATAGTTGAACAAGTGATAATAATATCAGTGCACTGGTAATTGACAGTTTAATTGCTGTTTTAACATTGTTGTTTTTATATTTTGGTTTAATAAACTGTTCTATATATATGCCCTACACGTGGATTCATTCATTAATTATTCTGGGTGGTGTCTGGAGTCTCAGCGCTGTTTCTCATTGTATTTAGCTATTTCTTCTAGCCGACAGGCTGTTATACAGCAGTGGGATTCCGGACATTACCCAGCTGTCTACCAATAATACAAGTGTTACAGCGTCGGATATAAGATTTTTTAGTTGCACTCCTGTATGAGATTGTTGGGAAAAATAGTATGTTTTGTAGACTCTAATTTTTTATTTGCAAATTATTCTTTCCTACCCGTGATACATATGTAAATCTAATTTAAAAAAGATAAATAAAACGCATTACAGAATAAATGTCTGTATGTTTATCAACAGAATGGGCAGTCGGTAGCCAGGACAGCAGCCATTAGTAATGAACACTATGTAGACTCTTTTACAAATCCAACACATGAATCTGACCCCCATAGTGACATCCTGCACACCCATGAAACCTATAAGCACAATAATTCCTAGTCATTTATGTTGCCTGTCTATGATATACGCAAGCATCACCAGTATAGTAAATTGATGATAGCAGTGACTACATCCAGGCCAGTTTTTAGGGGAAGATGGCCCCAGAATGCCTAGTGAGGTGGATGGTTTAGAACTACTTGCAACATTTTCATTTACCTTTTTTGGGGTGGTGGCTTATCTCCCATGTCATGACTCTGCTTATCCTCTGCACTAATTCACTCATTGTAGGTCTCCCTTCTACAATCCACCATACATATTATCTAACATCAGCACTGTATAGTAATGTCTTTATACAGCACTGTAAGATACGTGATTTGGAATGCAGCTGCAACCCAACAGAACAGGCGTGTGAGACATAAATGAGTAGGAGGAGGACATGGAAAGGGCAGCAGAAAGTCAGAGAAATGAGGCATGTCTGAGAAGCACTGTGTAGCTACCAGAAAGATGGGGTATGCAAATGCAGAGAGTAGGAGAGTTGGGCTGCATTTTGCTCAATATTCACTCGAGGAGTGCTGTCTTATGTAACAGCTCCTGAACCTGCCCTGGGGGGAAATTTATCAAGCTGCAGATTTAAAAAAGTGGAGATGTTGCCTATAGCAACCAATCAGTTTCTATTTATTTATTTAGTACATTCTACAAAATAACAGCTAGAATCTGATTGGTTGCTACAGGCAACATCTCCACTTTTTCAAACCCGTAGCTTGATAAATTTAGCCCCTGGAGTGTGTGTAGTGCAGGATGATGGGCCAACTCTTGCTCTCAAACTCTCCCACATTTGCATTTAGAACTCACTTTATTTCACACTCATTCAAACAGAATGAGATCATAGGAAAAACGCATTTTTAAGGTGTGTTTGACCAGGGTCTTTATTGTATTCAATCTTCAGCTCCCGCTCATCCGTTTAGATTGTTTATTTTTTCCTTTCTCATTTTTTCATGTGTCAGTGTTGTAGACAGAAGATCTTGTAAAGGGGACCTCACACAAGCATTGTTTTGCTCATTTCTATCTGTTCAGTAGCTTGAAATACACTCTTCAATCAGGTGATTGGGAGCGTTTGGAAACAAGTAAGCAGCTGCATACTGTATATCAAATATTATGCACAATTTTTTTCTGCCTTATTAACTATTTTTTATTTCTCATTAATTTCAAATGTGGCATATGGAACACTTTACTGGAAGTAAAAACAAGATAAAGTATTTGTGTTGGCATAAAGCCCAATTGAAGACATCGATGATGGCCAATATTAAGGCATATATGTTGCTAAGGAATAAGTTAAACATGTTAAGATGTTTAAATGGAGCAGAGTATTGCAGAGACTGCTGCACTATGATGTGAATTGGTTCCACTATGGTACAAAGCTAGGCTCATCATAGGCTTATCACTAGCTCACTAGTTGGGACAGATGTACCCGGGATAGTCTATGCACAGACTAGTCATCCTGCCACTAGGATTCTCCACTAAATAGGAGCAGCAGCTATTTATATAGCGCCACTAATTCTGCAGCACTGTACAAAAAACTCACTTGCATCAGTTACTGCCCCATTGGAGCTTACAGTCTAAATTTTCTAACACACACACTCAGAGAAAGACTAATGCCAATTAAAAGCAGCCAATTAACCTACTAGCATGTTTTTGGAGTATGGGAGGAAACCCATGCAAACACAGGGAGAACATACAAACTCCACACAGATAAAGCCATGGTCAGGAATTGAACTCATGATCCCAGTACTGTGAGGCAGAAGTGTTAACCACTAAGCCACCAAGCTGTCCATATATTTAGCAATGCTGTTTACTACAGTAGACTACTATGGGCCTGAGTCAAGAAAAGTAAGGCAAAAAATATGGTAAATGTTCTCCGGGACAAACAATGTTACAATTCAAGGGATGCAAATTAGTTTATTATTTAGCACAAAAGATAAATACTGGCTGTTTTTCATCTAGCACACAAACCGTGATAACTTTATTTTTACACTGGAATTTAATGATGTCCTACCCCAACTAAATTTACATTTTAAATTTCCCTCTCCCTCCAATGCAACATGGTTTTTCCCAGGTGCAAAGTTACTTCTTTTTTATGCTTTACTTTCCTTAATGACTCAGGCCCTATATCTGTAACATACATACATTCACTAGAAGCATATCAAGCAATGTAGTGTATCCAAATACTGCATTTACAAAACAAAATAATTCTTTCTAATTTTTCAGGCTATAAAAAGGCGCTAGACTGAATTAAAATCATATTGTGAATGATCAATAAAAATATTTGTCTCAGTTAAATTTCTGTATTTTCAATTTCAGAGTACCATTAAGGCGCTCCACACATCCCGAACTTTGGGGTCTGAAGGGGGTGTGATGGGCAAATATGATTTCTATGTCTTTTAACAGTTCCTGGAATCCTTGCTCCATAAAGTGTGTCCCTCTGTCACTTACAAATCTGCAGATTGCTTCACTCATAATTCTCTTGGCTACTATTTTAGTAAACGCTTTCCTATACGACCATGCCTCCAGCCAGTGACTAAAGAAGTTAACACAGACTAGCACATACTCAAAGCCGAGCATTTGGGAAGTTGTATAAAGTCTATCTGTATCCTCTTATAGGGATACTGTGTCTGGGGTGTGCTTTTCTGTGGAGTTGGGACAGACGTACCCGGGATATTCTGTGCACAGATTAGGCATCCTGCCACAAACGCTTGTTCTGCTTGGGCAAATGCTTGTGCTATCCATAACCTGTTAGTGAGTGCAACCATAGCATCTTTCCCCAGATGCACTTTCCCGCGTACTATATTGGCCATAATGGGATAAAGTGCTTTTGGCAGACACAAACTCTGACCTTTACACCACTCTCCTTGCACTTCTAGTGCTCCATGTTTTGCCCAAGACTTTTTCTCATTCTCTGTTGCTTGTTTCTGCATAATTTAGAGTGTGGTACAGTCAAGCTTTGGGTCAGGAGTCACCATGTAAATAGACTCCCCTTGGGGTACTGGGGCTATGGTGGCTTCTCGTGTGGCCTGGTCTACCAGCCTATTTCCCTTAGCTTTGGGGGTAGTGTCTCTGTGTGTGCCTTCACCTTCATCACTGACAGTTTGAAGGCAGCTGGAATTCGGTGAACAGTGCCCTGGTATGTTTTACATGTTTACTGGTTTGCTTGCTGAACCCATAAAATCCCTACTTTTCTATATAGGGCCATAATCATGTGCAATTCCGCATACCTTAAATCAGTGTAAATGTTTACTCTTTGTCCTTCTGCATATATCTGGGCCTTTAGTTCAGCTTTTTTTGCTGACATGTGAATTGATAGAGTCCGTTGAATAACTATTTCTCTGTGTGTGGTTAAAGAACACCCTGTATGAGGAAGACCATCTATGTAATAGCGTGAACCATCTACAAAAAGAGTGATGTGTAGCTTTAATTTTAAATAAAACTAGAGATTCTTGTCTCATTAGTTCTCCACAATCATATTAAAAAAAATTGTGTATATTTTTTTTCCTTCTTTTTCAAACTGGGATTCCCCCACTAGGGGAACCCTGACATGTCCTCCCATCTTTTGAAACATGCAAAAATAATACTACTTCATATTTAGTAGGTCTGGCTGGTTACAAATGTTTTGTTTGTGCAATGTATAAAATTTCTTTTATCGCATGTGGCACAATTTTTTCAAGCACTATGGCAGCTGCAACTACTGCTTTAACCCATTTAGGTGCTGCTCCTATGATTGGGTCTAATTGTGCAGAGTAGTAAGCAAATACATACTAGTAAGTTAATTGGCTGTTATCAAAATTGACCCTAGTCTCTCACTCTCTCTTTGTCTGTGTGTGTATGTTAGGGAATTTAGACTGCAAGCTCCAATGGGGCAGGGACTGATGTGAATGAGTTCTCAGTACGGTGCTGCGGGATCAGTCTTGCCATATGTCACGAGCCGCGGCGGTACTCACAGCCGCCGCGGCTTGCTTCTCATGCGCCCCAGCGTCCCGGCCGTCACCTTGACGACCGGGATGTCATTTCCTCCTCCTGTCCGGCTGTCACCAGGGCAACGGCCGGACGCTAGTTCATTAGCGCTGCGTCTCGGCGGTGCTGGTAGCCGGGCTCATGCGTATAAATAGTCAGTCTATGGGGCTGATTAACAGGCATTAGCCTGCAACTGTGTAGGTCAGGGACAAGCCCTGATTGGCCCTGCTGCATTCTTGTAATTACTCTGCAGGGGTGTGTTCAACTGCTGATTGGTCTGTGTCTGTATTTAAGGCAATGAGGTCTGCTGCCTCATTGCCGGTTATAGCTTCTGTGCTCCAGTCTGCTGACCTGCTTGTTCCTGTTCCTGTATTTTGATACCGCTACTGATTTCCCGTGTATGACCCTTGGCTTTGAATTGGACTTCGCTTGTGTTTCCTGTGACCCTGATCTCTGGCCTGTTTACCGTTTCTGCTATCCGCCTGTGACCCCTGACATCAGCTTGCTTACCGATACTGTTGTCTGCTGCCGGCCATTGACCTCTGCGTGGACCTCACTCCGCTTGCCTGGGTTCTCCCCAGCCAGTACACACTTCACGACCCTCTGTCAGTCTGCGGCCCAGTCTGTCCCCACCATCAGGGGCTCCAGTGAACACCTGATTGGCAGAGTAGATTCCGGGTTGTGTTGTGCCGGCTGGAGGGGTTCCTAACACTATATAAATAAATGGTGATGATGTTGATGAATACCATACCCACGATAAAAAGAAGTATGACAATTATAGCACAGTAAATAAAGGGAAGCGAATGTCTTTACAACACTGATTGACTCAAAACTATTATGAGGATAAAAATAAAAACCTTTTGTTATCTACCATAATTTGACATTACATTGCCTGACTTTCTTTCAAACCATCTAATATAAAATTTGGTTAAAAAACCCCAAAAACAAACCTAAACACTATTTCATTTTAAACTATGTTAGTCCATTTCTCCTTCTCTCATTAAGAAAAACCACCTAGTTCATGCATTTGCTATGCGAATAGCCCATAAAGTCTAATATCTCTTTACAAAACACAGTAATCATTACTCAGCAGAGTCAACGTTATTTAAATCCTTCATTAGTTTCTACTTATGTTTGTTGTGGCTGTGGACCAAAACATATTGA
Organism: Mixophyes fleayi; assembly: GCF_038048845.1. Lineage (NCBI taxonomy): Eukaryota > Metazoa > Chordata > Amphibia > Anura > Limnodynastidae > Mixophyes > Mixophyes fleayi. The sequence goes on along the minus strand of NC_134404.1, from coordinate 92,833,998 downwards.
AAACTTCTATTCATTGGAAGTTGGATAAATTCAATCTGGATTGCCTAAAGGGTCTGTAGTTGGAGACCTTCTGTGAAGAGTAAAAACTTTTGCATAGAGATTAACATTATTCATTACAGTAACTGTCATTAATTCACATTTCCCAATCAGTGTGTGTTATTGCATGTAACACGCTTGTCAGTATTAGTACACCATTATCAGGTAACCAGTAAACATTTTTGTGCAGTGAACAGCTGCTAATAAGACACTTGTTTACATGTTTCTCTGTGTAGCTTAACTGTGAAGCTATGCGTTCAATGCCATGAAAATGATTTCCTCAAAGGGGCAGTCCCTAATCTCACAAACAGGAATGTCAAAGTGACGTGATCTGGGCGAGTGTTCAAATCCACTTCTTTGTCATCGTCACCTAGTGCAGCTCCATTGAATGACTCTGATGTGTTTTCCAGGTTTTCAAACATTCAATGAACCAGTTCTCAAAATATTCCAGGCATTCATACATTTTGAAAGCAACACTGCTCCTCTCATAAATCAGAGTACTCTCATTAGACACCTCGGGCTAGATTTACTAAGCTGCGGGTTTGAAAAAGTGGAGATGTTGCCTATAGCAACCAATCAGACTCTAGCTTTCATTTATTTAGTGCTTTCTACAAAATGACAGCTAGAATCTGATTGGTTGCTATAGGCAACATCCCCACTTTTTCAAACACGCAGCTTAGTAAATCTAGCCCCTCGTATTGTGTCTACAAATCACTCAGCATTTTCTCCTATCACCAAATATTCACACATTTTCAGATTCTGTGATTTCCATATCAAAAGTACAAATATATTCACTTGAAAAAGTCTCGCTCACAGGCGGCATTTTATCTCGTAACATTTCTTTTTGGGCATAACAAACCTCCCTTGTTTCTGAAAACATTAATCAGCGCCATTTTCACACAGATTAAAACTGCTTGTAATATCTGCATGTAAAAGCTTACTGCCACCTTTCTCTTTTAACTTAAAGTGAAAGCTATTTTTCCTCAAATTCATAGACAAAAATATTTTGTTCAACTACAGAAACAGCTTGTTGGACTCCAGCCAGCTGGAGGTCGGTGTTTTCTCCTGACACTATCTGTACATTGTTTACAGTTTTGTCTGCCCACTGATTCGTGCAGTGACGGACCAAAGATTTTAAAACTTCTTTTGCATCTCTTCAAAAGTTTACAGTTAAGCAATGCAGGCATTACATTTACAAATATACAACTTTTCCGACCTTGAAACATGTCTCTTGGAAAATGGTCAAGACAGACAAATGCGGATCTCCCTCACACGCAGTACGACGGAGACAAAACTCACATACAGAGGAAGAAAAATTAACTGATATCTTTAAGCCTACTGCTGTGGAACTACAAGTCCCAGGATTAGACTAAATACAAGTCAGCTTCAATATGTTATTACCACTCATCACTCCGGACACATTTTAGATTTTAGTTACTCCTGAATTATTGAAGCATACTTTTTATCAATGTTAAAAACATTGATAAAAAGCGCTGCACAGCGTCAAACATACATTTATAGTACACAGCCTACTTGATTCATTATGTCTTTCAGTTTCTGGTGCATTTAGCATATCCACTCAACACATATCAATTCACTCTTTGGCTATCTCCACGTTCTTGAAAAATTACTTGCAGACCTTCTACTCCACCCATATCCTAGAAATCTGCGCATCGTTTCTATGGGGATGGGGGGGGGGTTGCTGTCATTTATCTGCTTACTGTCTATATTCCCATATTAACAGTATTCTGTTGAGTCCTAATAGAGACTCTGATCTAGTTTCTGTGGGTTGTCCTAAGAGTGGACGTCCCATTCTGTGGACTCCAGGGGGTGGCTGTCCTTTTCTGTTGGGCTTCTTGCAGCGAATGGACAATTCTGTGGACTATTTATACTGGATGTCCGGGTCTGTGGGCTCACTTACACTGGATGCCCTTGTGGACTCCTTACACTTTACACTGGATGTCCATGCAGAAGAGCCTTTCTGACAGTATCTGGGACGAAGGTCTGCGAAATTCTTCTAAACTTTGGGCAGAATACAGCATCTCCCCTCTTTGATAAATTTTTGGGGATGGTGTTGGTGTGTCACAAATGCACTCAAAATTCACTCATCTTTCAGAAATCTAATTACCAATACAATTACACTAAACAAATTGAGTTAGTAATTACTGTATAAATCTGAGACTTACAGATCTGCGTGCCCGATACCTTAGACGGACATGAGAAAGCTCTAAACAGAGGAGCCTGATGAGTAGAAAACTCTACTCACCCGGGTTATAGTCAGATTCCTGTGTCCAGGGTGACCTCCGTTGTCTGTCCTGTGCTCAGGTCAGCAGTCTTGGTGTGGACCTCCAATGCTGTTGGATCTGATCAGTCAGTTCACCTGTAAGCATCAAATCACCAGTTTATGAGCTCGTCATCCGGAGTGAATAAAAGACACTGCAAGACATGTGTGTGCAATTAGCTCTACTTTATTATTTACAAATTCACATACTTATAGCACTCTGGTTACACAAAATCACGTACTTCAGCAAACTACTCCCCTGTCTTATCTTTGTCTTAACCATGCAATGTGCATGTTTTCGTTACACAGACCTTGCTACATTCTCACAGGAGTTCTTCCAAGGGGGCTGGTGTTTTATCTCCTGTATGACTGATCCAAGGTCATGAACACAGCTTCTTGCAAACAACAAAATAATAATAAATAACTTCTACAAACTAGCTGCATTTAAGCTGGCTTTAAGCTGTACAAGGACAAAATGGCTGACAGGTAACAAGATGGTGTCAGTTTAGCAAAAACACATTTCTCAAAAGTCTTAGAAACATAGAAATTACCAAAGTGTTTCATCTATTAAGTTCGCACAAGTTATTAAGATTGCATTTTATTTGTTATGTTGTAAATCCTCAGAATAAAAATTATCAACTAGCTATGAACCGAGTATCTAAAGGATAAAAAATATATGCACACATCAAGGGGATGTAAACAGAGCAGGATTAAGGCTTTGGGGGACCTGGGGCACTTAAGAAAGAGGGGGGCCCTTTTAGTCTAAATTATTTATGCATATTGTGGAGAAAAAGGCAGTCTGCTACAGACCTTTAAGAAAGATTAGTAATTCCGCTGGCAGTCTGCAGGTTCATGCTGCAGACAGGGTTAAAACTCTACACTTCTCCACACATAAAGCACAGGGTTACAGGTGGAGCACTTGGGTGTAATTATCTAAGGGTTTAGCTAGTTAGTGCGTGGGAGGAAACATAAATAGCTGCTTTGTGTTGTGGTTGGAACAACCGATGTAAGCCGGTGGCCGGTGACTAGTGAGGGGACTGTGTGTCTAGCTACCAGCAGGGTCGTATGGAATAGTATATATTGTTGTTTGTTTGAATTGTGGGAACAACAAGAGTTGTCGTCTGTACCATCCTGACACCTCTTAATGAAACTACATCAGAGTGGTTCAGCAAACATGTGTCAGCAGCATTTATTTGGCGTTCTTTTCACAATCTATACAGTAATAAATATAAAAATGTGTGTGTTATATATGTATGTCTGTGTGTGTGTGTATATGTGTGTATATATATATATATATATATATATATATAAATACATATATCTATATACATATATCTATATACATATATATATCTATGTATATCTATCTATATATATATTATATATATATATATATATATATATATATATATATATATATATATATATATCTACTATATAAATGGCTGGTGGCGTGTGTGGGAAAAAAAAAACCAAGCTGCAGCGCCACCTGCTGGGCAGAGTTATACACTGACCTATATATTTCTTGAATGAGAAGTGACAGTTGGGAGTAGTTGGTGGTTGCCGGGGGTGACAGTGGGGAGTTTTTAACACCTTAAGTAGCTTGATGAAGGATGTGGCGATGAAGATGAAGGATGAGGTGATGGAGAAAAATGATGAGGTGGTGACATGTGGACAAAACCACGTTAAAAAAGGGCGCTTGCGTCTGGAAGTAACGCTCTTCCCCTGAGGAGGCCTGGGCTAGGCCCAAATGCATGACAAGAACCTTTTTAACACCTTAAGTAGCTTGATTTGACTAGAATGCATGAGTATCATGCACGGGTTAACTTGTGTGTATATATATATATATATATATATATATATATATATATGAGTAAAAACAGTTACATCTAGCATGCAGAAAATGAGGAACTTTAATTGTGAAATTTACATTAATGAAAAATAGACATATTTTCAGGGACAACATTTTTCCTTGTAAATTACTGACAGCAGGAATCTATTTAAAAATGTAATCATAGCATGCATTTTATAAGTTGTGCAAACTTCATATAACAAGTGTGGCAGATTTTTCTTTCAAAACATGGAAGTCCAGACTGAAGACTGACAGCCAGACAGGAAAATATACTACACTGAGCCCAGCTACTCATGGAGATTGCAGTAATGAAAGCTGTTAATGCTTATCTTTTACTCTTGGTATTACTAGTCGCCATAGGGGGTGTTGCCAACCACCAGAGAGGCATGTGGACAGCTACTAGAGGGCACGGAAGGAAATAAGAATCACTGGCCCAGTTATAACAGTTTACTGTAGCTACAAATATAATGTGTATATTAGAGATGTGCACTGACCCCCGTGTTTTGGTTTTGGATGTTATTTTGGTTCTAAAACGTGTTTGGTTTTGTAACTGTTTTGGTTTTGTAAAAGTTTTGGATCTGGATTTAATTGAAAATTGTGAAAAATAGGTAAAATAATGTCACTTTGAGCTGTTTTCGCTCCTAAATTACTATTTATTGTGTTAACATTAATTTCCAGTCATTTCCAGTCTATTTTCTAATGATCTCTTCACAGCTGTCTTAATGAAGGATTTTGTCATTTTGCAATAGTTGCATTTGCTTTCTCCCATTCAATTTCAAGAATAATTAAACTGCATAGTCTCGATATTTCCCTTTCATTGCACCCGAACCTCCTTCGCATGTTCAGACTTACTATTACTGTAATTGAATAAATAAATGCCCATACGGACACCATGTAAATGTAAATTTGTTAAAAGGTCACAGTTTTTATTTAAACAAAAATGGTGGAGAGCAATGCGAGTCAGTTAACTACTAATAGCAAAACCAAACAGTGGATGGTCAAATTGCTATTACACCACTGGTCCCAGATTATAATTCTTTACGATTGGCTAAATCTGGTGTCTGAGTGACTACACCGCTTCTGGACTCACAATGAAGTTTCCACACAAAGCAGGTCAAGGGATTCTCCACACAAAATGACCAAGAGACAGGTTAATTTAAAGGGGCAGTGACCTGCGTCCAATCAGCGGGAGTACTGCATGAATTAGTCGCTGACTGCAATACTCTCCTGCCTACTGTGCCTCCTCTGTGATAAGAAAAAAGCAGACTTGGTTAACACAGACAGCAAAGCAATAAAACAGTAACATTTGCAGGGTGGGAGGGAGTTATTCGGTGCAATAAACAGAGACCCAGCATCCACTGGGAGGAAAATATATAGAGAAACCTATGTGGATCTTATTGCCTGGGAGTAGAGGAGATTTAAACTAGAATGGGTAAGTGAATGACACTCGCACAAACACATGAGTTTAAGTGTTATACCACTTATGATGCCTGTGAGGAAATCATGCTATCAATGAAACCCATCAGGTCAAGTGTCATTATATCATATCTGCTTTAAATGCCTCTACATCTCAGTTTATACCTCTGCCACGGTATATCTGTCTAAAATTGAAGTTCCTCCACGTATTGAATTATGGATTGGAAGGATGTAGGATCAACGAGACACTAAACCGTGAGCGTGTGCGCTACATGGCTAGCGGTACGCCCAGCCCTGTATTTCTGAAGGTGGACTTCCATTCTATCTAAGAGTGACTATTCATCATACCGCTGCTTAATATTTTCATGTTGAATGGTGAATCTGCTGGAGGATCAGGTGATCACTATCATATACCATCGAGGTCTTGGGAGTTGCTGTCGAAACTTCTTAGGTGAGACTATAGATTTGTTACAGAAAGGAACTTTGATTATAGGAATACCCTGCTCAATACATATACTGTACAAGATTTCCTATGGTTGATCACTGCATAGTGACTATTTATGAACTGCTGCTATATGGAGTATTATTATCTTTGATTATAGTGACATTCATTCCGTTATTACTGCAGTGTTTGCTCCCTGTTTTTTTGATATACATATGTTCACTATTGAAGTATATATCTAGCTGTTGAACAACATATTGCATATGACTTGATTAGTGTTGCTTTATTTATGTGTATTAGGTTTTAATACATTTGTTTTTATTTATATTCATGAACTCACACCAAATAATCTATTTATGGATTATGGGATTTTTTGCATTCAGCACTGCTTTTAGTGATTGATGAGTTTAAGTGTGTTTGGCTTATTGCCTCTCGTCATAATCAGTCTATATGGTTCTCTATCTCCATCACATAGCATAAATTGTCAGCCATCATATCTCCATCTCTACCTGTATTCTTTGCCAGGGCCAAATTCTGTATGCTAAATTTCTCAGAATGTGAAATCGATTGCATTGTCAAGACAAATGTTTTGGTCAACCAATTCTGCATTAATGTGAGTATTATACATACTTATGTGGGAAGGGCAACTATTGGCCTATTTGAACTGTCTGTTTATCATATTTCTTGCAATGGATTTTATATACATTCCATATTTATATACATGGGTATTGGGGACCACCTCTGCTGCAAATCTCAGGCAGTCCCCTTTACCCCTGGGTTGTGAAAGGTGAGGGTTCCAGTACCACCACCATTGCATTTTCAGGTAACCTATGGGCCCTGTCCCCCGGAGGCACCGTGGGCTCCAAACACCACTGGCATCAGACCAAGGGACCCAGCCCCTTCAGGGCATCACGAGTCAACCGTACCAGGTAAAATACTACAATTGAGCTTAGCCAAAAGAATTGAGATTGTCATTTTAATCTCAATCTGGACCTGGTACCTGGATGAAGATATGCATGGCACAGAGTTCCCTTGTTTGATGCACAAGGACAGCATTGCGGCACAGATCTACCTTACTCATAGCAAACAAGGTATTTGAAAGCTCTGCTCTTGGCTAGTGATTTATGCTCTGTCCATCGAGAAGTGTATACTACTAGTCTTTGAAGTTTTTGGTATGGGTTACAGGCCACCTTTGTCCATTATAATCATTTAGTTATATAGCGACAGCAAATTATGTAGCGCTTTACAATTGTGTATATACTTGTCCAAATATCTACTGATGCCTCTGTCCATCTAATGACATCTGATTGTTATTGCCTCTTCGCTCTTCATGAAACACTATGTCTAACATTTCAAATTTAGTGTGTGCGTAGCCTTTCAATATTTTTACCGCTTAAACTTTTTTTTGTTGTTTAAATTATCTAACGGGCTTGCTTCAGTTGGTGGCATGGCACATGATATTATTTTTGCAGCCACTGAAATGTTCTACATGCGGTCACTGAATGTTGTCAACCATTGGCAAAATATAATCTTGCATGCAAACACCCTTTTTTAAAAATATATTTCACTGAATTATCATTTACAAATTGACAACGATTAAAAAATAGAAAAGATTAAGCTATATAGCGTTTTTTGGAGGTGTGCAGCTCCGTTAACACTGTAATGTCTGTATTATCGCTGCCAATAAATATTTTCCGATGCGATTAATGTGGTTCCAACGCACAGATATTTAATAGCAAAATGTAGCAGAATTACAGCAAACTATGATAAAATACAAGAAAGTACAGCTTTAGTATTGAAGTCTGCAGTCAAAGAGGTTGTTCCAGTACCAGGGGCTAGTTTATATACACTTTGGTGTAACAGTGATGATGTCACAATGTACACAAAAATAAACTAAGGTCTTTCTTCATTGTTCTAGGGTGTATGATGATCCAGTAGAATTCTGGTCATAGGTCAGTTCAAAAGAGTTCTCTGTCCAAAGGTGAGGGCAACTCACTCCAACGGCTACGCACATGTCTTGCTTGAGGGAACGGACTAAAATTGGTTTGAATTAACCCTTTTAACAAAGTATTTCTGAGTATGAAACTTATATTAATCATAACTAATGATCGCTTCTCTGAGGGTACCGGATTCGTGCTGGTTAAAACGTAGATTAATAGAAGATTAAACACCATACATTTCTTAGGACCTGAACCATAAATGTGTTTAATGTAAATTTATTTAGTGTATTTGCTGTGTTTTCAATTGTGATTTCATAATTAACCCTTTAGGCCGTTGAGTACAAATCGCATTCGCACAGAAAACCATTATATTCGCCATTTAATAATTGTAACTACTTCATCCAATTATTCGACACTGACACGCAAACACCCTTTTTTAAAAATTGATGTCACTGAATGATTCTTTACAAATTGACAAGCATACACCTAATTTATTCAAAATGCATTGAGATGTCACTGCCCCGCATAAGATTACTTTCACTAGAAAAACTTCAAATTTTAAAATAAATCTATTTGTTGTTTGGATTCTGCAGCTAATAGTTATACTGCAAAAAAACTGTTTTTCTCCACTAAATATACTACTTAGTTCAGAGTATCTAACTAAGTCTATATGCTAGTACTATTATATATGCATTAATAACAACCAGCAGTCACTTCTCTGTCTAAATTCTCTGACAGATTGACATTAAAACCAATTGATCAGCAAATTATTCTAGCTGACTGATTTTTACAGAACTGCTTTACAATAATCACAATTATTCTATTGTTTTCTCTGTCCCTCTTTCACACGCTATTTTCAGATTAGAGCACTACAGCTAACATCCTCCCTACACGCTGTCTGTTCTAAAATGGCACATGGGAAAACGAGGGTGAGTTTTTGCAAGTTTTGCATCAATATTTTCCTAGAAATTACGTTTTGCCTCTTTTCTTAGATCCAAAATTGGCACTCAAAACCGAGTCATGACTCTGTTTCACTCGGAACCCCAAATCTCGGATCTTTCAGATTTCTACGAATATGAATATATAGATGTGATTATATGATTTTTTATGATATATTATTATACAGGAATATGTACATATTCTGTTTTATTATATTTCTGACCTTAATTTATTTTTCTCTGGAACACCATGCGCATCAATTTCGCTAAAAGAAGAGGAATGAATTCGGCCAATTTCATGCCCTTCTTCCCTGTCTACCTGACTTGAATGTGGGCTGGCAACCAAGGGCATTTTTGGGCCATAACGTGCTTGCTTGCCCAATAAACATAGGATTGCCCCACAACCCAGATATGCATCTTCTTGCTGTCCCCACCTCCAACAGTAGATACGAAACATGGGTGAGGATCAAACTGGAAACAGAATAAAACTCAATGTCCTAAACTTCAAAACCAAAGCTACTGTACATACTGAAAACTAAAAACACTATATTAAAACATACCGTGCCCAAGGCAACCAAAGAGTGTCTCTCTACAAGGAGGGGTATGGAAAACGAAGAGTAAAATATCTAACCCGCCTTGCTAGCGAACCTACAGCAATGTTAGGTGTAATGACACAAAAATGAACAAACAATAAAAAACAATATAGTAACGGAAAGGGAAAAGCAGCAACCCAAGTGAAGGTAAAAACCTATAAAACCCTGGAAGGCTCACAGCCAATCAGGCCAACTGTTAGGAAAAATAGGAAAAATCCCTTCACGCCCCCGCTAAAAGCGGTAAGCAGCAGAGCCCTGGGTCCACCACTAAGACAAGAAAAGAGGTACAGCAGTGCTGCAGAAAGGAAACAGAACAAAATGGTTAAACATCGGGTCTAATGTAACCTTTATAACTGTTGGACTTCCACCTGCCCAAAGCTTTAATGAATGCCACAGATGCCCCATCTGATGCCGCAGCCGTAGCCATCCCCAATACGAAAAGAATGAGTACCAAAATCAGAGGGAGGTAAGCCTAAAGAAACTAGGGCACTCTTGAGTAACGCGTGAAATTGAAATTTAGTAAGAGGTGACCCATCTCTATGAATCAGCATAAGTTACGTCCCCTTCAGGCCGATGTTTGGCTAACTTATGACATAAAGAACTGGGAAAATAATCTGATCCTGCTGACTAAGCAGAGAGCACCAATGACCTTTTCCCACCTGATCTGTTTTGGAGCAAACTAGTTTAAAAATGTTATTTTAAATCCCAGTAGCATTCAATGTAAACAGAGTGGCCCTATCCTATGTTTTGATTGTGCCACCAACTCGCTAACTCTATGGGCACCATGGAAGGCCATAGAGAAAGCCGTGCTAAAAAGGATAACTTTGTAAGAATCTGTAGAAACCTGAGTCAAGACTGAAATGATACGGGCTAGCAATGTTGAATCTATTGGCATCCTGTTATCCCGAGAAATGTGGCGGAGCTTGGACCAACCTTTTAAAGCTTTGGTGATAACAAACAATTTTGAGGGATCTCGAAGCCCTTGCATTTTTGCCATAAAGGATATACCTGCCAAGGCTGATGACATAGCTGTTTTACTAAAATCTTCCTGGTAACACCCCCACATGAAATAAGCAATATCGTGATGGGTTCCTGGGGAACTGTTGCTATGGGATAACAGAAAAGTTTCCCAACGCAGCCATGTCAGCCGATATGACTTCCACGTGGACGGAGCTAGCCAAACATAAGATGTACATGATATACCGATGGGCTTGGCATGTGGGGCTAGAGCTCTAAAACTAATCTAATCTAAATGGGACAGGGCGCCTACTATGCAATTATCTATACCAGGGACATCTTTGGCGCAAAAATTTATGATGAAGTCCAGGCAAGGAAGAACCAGGAAACGCAATAAGTTAACCGCTGGCCTGGAAGATGCACTCTGGTGATTGATTGCCTGAACCACGCCCAAATTGTTGTGCCAAAAAGACACATTACACCCGCTAAGCTGGGGGGCCCATAACTCCAAAGACACTATGATGGGGAAAAACTAAAACTAGTAGGTTCTGGGTTAGACCATTATCTATTCATGCTTGCGGCCAAGGGGATGAACACCACTCGTCCTGGAAATAAGCCCCAAATGCTTTGGACCCTGCCGTGTCTGTAAATAATTCTAAAGCCTTGGTGGATATATGCTGGGAGGGCCAGATTCTAGAACCGTTAAGCTTCCTTGGAAACGTACTCCAAATATTCAAATCCGCCCTAACCTCATCATTTAATGTAATTAGGGAATGAGGTCTTTTCTTACCCGCTGGAGCTTTCTACAAAAAATTCTACCAATAGGGATAACCCGTAAGGTGTTTGAGGGAGAGGCCAGAGTACAGGATATCAAACTCTCCAATTTCGAGATCTTCTCCCTTGGCAAGCGACAGCAGCCTTCCACTGTATCAATTTCTATCCCTAGGAAAGATAAGCACGTGGGGTTCCCATAGCTCGGGACATAGCTTGTCCCGAGCTATGGGAACCCCCATTACTGAAAAGAGTGCTTTGGCTGAGTACAACGTATCCAAGCAGAGAGTGGAATTGGACAACCCCATGAATAGGAAATCATCCAGATAATGCACTATTCCATGGTGACCTGTCCCTGCCTGAATAGCCCAATGTAGAAAACAACTGAAGGAATCGAAAAATGCGCAAGATAGGGAGCACCCCATGGAGAGACATCAATCTATGTAACATTTGTCTTTGATCTTAAAGCCCATGAACTTAAATGAATCCGGGTGAAGGGGGAGTAAATGGAAGGCTGACTCAATATCCAGTTTGGCCATGAGAGCCCCCATGCCAAAAGGCCTAATCATTGCCAGGGCCTCCTCAAATGACTGATACACCACCGAACTTATGTCCTGATCCATGGCATCTTTCACTGAACTTTCTACTGCGTGGGACAAGTGCTGAATCGAGCGAAATTTACCCGGGACTTTCTTGGGAACTATGCCTACTGGGGAAATGACTAAGTCTGGAATGGGTGGCGAAAAGGTCCTACCATGCAACCCAAGCTGATCTCTCCGTGAATTTTTTCATCAAGAACCTCCGGATATATGTAAGCTGACTTAAGATTCTTAGAGGCTCTGGCGGATAGCACGGAACTGATGGGGAGCCGGAAACTGTGACAAAAACCTGCTCAGAGAAAGGAGGCCTGATCTGCATGCGGATAAATGCTAAGCCACTTCTCTAGAACCGTGATGTTGATGGGCGACTGGGCTTTAAGCATTGCTTCCGTCATTGCCGCATCCCCTGCTGAGGCCAGGGGCACTCCTTGGGCACTCATTGGCTGGGTGTGGCGCGCGGCAATTGGAGCATATGTGCCTATATATACAGGATTCACCCCTCTGACAATATGCGCTGTTGAACGCGAAAACATCTGTTTTTTGGGAATTGGGGAGCACCACGTCTCCCCCTTGCTGAAACCGTTTGAATATCTCCCCTTGACCTAGACTGAGGCTTGCCCTGTTCATCTTCATCCAGATCTCCATGTCTCTACAGCCTAAGGGCATGTCCATCTGGCCACTTACTTTCTCCCAAAACTGTTCATCATATTTGCGCCAAGTACCTGGGCGATTGCAAATGTACATTTTGTTTGAGGTGCAAATACTTCCACACTTCTACTCTAGCCTCAGGTCTAGTTTCTAGATAACATGCAGCAAAGGCGCAGTAACCTGAGATCCAATTAGGGAACGTTTTATAGGATTCTTCCCCTATGCCCTCTTTTGCACACGCTGCATCTAGCTCTTTTTTTGCCAATACTGTTAACTCAATCGTATCAATGGAGAAAAAACATTTTATCTTATCCCTGACGCTCGGTCGTAAGCCGGGCAATAGGGCTGTGTTTTTGCACCGGATCATAGGGCCTTGCGGATGTTGACGCCTTACCTGAAATGGGACACTTACATGCGACTTATTATGGCTAAAATGCATGTTCAAAATTTTAATAAGCTTACGGAGACCCTTAGACGAGGAGGAAGAATCCACTCTGGTGGTAGAGACTGAGGGTCTAGGTGTGTGCTCATGAGAAAACAAACATCACCAGACTCATCGCCCACTGCTACTGCTGCCTGCCATCCTGAAGCCTCCTCGGAAGTTGAAGGTACTGCATCTCCCCCATCCGAATACCCTACCGAAGTTTGCTGGAGGGATCCTCCCATCTGCGTCCCTGCAGAAGTCTGGCTGCCGTCAAACGGTTGAGATCCCACAATGCCCGAAGTTGCCTGAGGATCTGCCGTGGACAAACCTAGGCCTGTTGATCTTTCTGGTACTTTCACGACTACCTGCACTGCTGAAGACAAAGAAATGTTAGCATCCACGGCAATGGACTGACTCACTGGTAGGGAGGGTGGGATACTGGATCTAACCGTCTGCTCTACCGCCTGTATCTGGAATTGAGGTAAAAACTCTGGGGGAGGTGGCCTACCAATGGAGGAAAAACCAATCGACCTGGCGAAATCCAAATTAATTTGCCCCTCACCCATGGTACCCTGCTCGTCATGGGATGGAACTGGGTACTAATGTACGTGGCGAATTGAGGGGGTCTGGTAAGGAGGGCCATCTGCCGGCATGTTCTGCAGATTGGGTCTCCGTGGTATTGGGGGATAAGGTAGGTTCCACGGAAGATGGATGCTTGACAGGAAATCTGTTGTAAAGGACCCACCTGATGTACCAGGGGGAGGTTATCCATCATGCGATGAGCGCCCCACAGGCTCTGAAGGTGCGCACATGGTCGGCAGAAAAGAATCAAAATTACTCGCGCCTAACGAATGTCTTATATTGCCCGATGGAGTAACGGTGGGGATATGCACCTGGCTCATCGAATCCTGGGAAAAAAATCAGTGGGGAATAAATTGAAGAGGGGCCTGCAACCTGACTACCATCCCTAAACGAAATGGATGCAATATCAGAGGAACAGAAAAACCACAAAAAGTACCAGTGCAATAAAAATATAAAAAAATAGAAAAAAATTAAAAATGGGAGAAACCAATCAGTGCAAAATATTACTTTTATTATAAATACCAATAACAATGCAACTTAAAACATGCAATGATAAAAATAAAAAATTAAATATGTGATGAAGTATAAAATAAATAAAAAATGAGTATCAGACAATTGGCAATATGTATATGAAAGTAAATATATCTAAAATAGATAGGAATCCATAAAAAATATATATCTAATATATATATAAGCCTATCGGCATGTGTTAGTGTGTGTGTGTGTGTGTGTGTGTGTGGAAAAAACTATTTTCTCAGAAAGGGCTCATCCAATTGACCTGAAATTTGGTATACTGACATTATTTGACAAAAAAATTAGAATAGTGAAGTCAGTTAAATTCCATCATCCCCACTCCCCCCCGTGGAAGGGGTAGTAAAGGCTAAATTTACGAGTTGAGGGCTCAAACTCTTGACCGTGTGGGTCTTTATTTACCAGAGCCTGTGTTTGGTCATGGACAATTGTATGTCGCATTTTCACGAGTACAGAGAAGCAGTGATGTGAAAGTGCAGGTTATGAATACTGCCCTTCAAGGAAGACTGATTGAGCACAACGATAAGGTGTTTAGCAGAAACGTTGTGTATCGAGAGGTTTTAGAACAGTAAGACGATGGAGAATAAGGATGTGGCGATGAAGATGAAGGATGAGGTGATGGAGAAGAATGATGAGGTGGTGACATGTGGACAAAACCACGTTAAAAAAGGGCGCTTACGTCAGGAAGTAACGCTCTTCCCCTGAGGAGGCCTGGCCTAGCCCCAAATGCATGACAAGAACCTTTTTAACACCTTAAGTAGCTTGATTTGACTAGAATGCATGAGTATCATGCACGGGTTAACGTGTGTGTGTGTGTGTGTGTGTATATATATATATATATATATATATATATATATAATGGATCACATATATTCAATTGGGGAGAAATTTCTCATATAAAATAGAGTGCCAGGAAAGTTGCAATGTGGCACCGATAGTCATTCATTAGGACTGTGGTCTCAAATTATTCAGGCTGAGGCTTGTGGAAGCATTATGTTGTATTCAGGCTTAGGCTTGTGGGACACTTTGAGATCAGGATTAGCCTGTGTCAAGTACTAGGGACACGAATAATCACTGACTGGTATTTGGCACTACTAAACTGAGAGGCGCAGAGTTTAATACACCCCTATTGTGTTCACCAGGGACCCCTACAAAGAGGTATAGACTTTGCTGCGAGAGGTGCACAGGTCGCGATTCTCCCAGATAGTAATCAGCGCAGTGAAAGAAGTAGACTGGTCATACAGTCCGTGTTAGAGCCAGCGTTTGTGCAGTACAACATAGATAACCAGCAGAATGGTCAGGGACAGGCCGAGGGTCAAACCAGAACGGGCAGAGAGGTACAAGTCGATATTCAGGAGAGAAGTCAGGCAGTCGAGTCAAGAACCAGTATAGCAAGCAACAACAAGGTAAACACAGGAACACAGAGGAAGTAAACCAATACGCTGGCACCCTCCTGGTGCCAGAGTGAGGTTTAAATACAGCCAGGTGAAAGCTGATAGGGGGCGGAGATGCCGGTGATCAGAGCAGCTGATCGCAGACGGAGGAAGGAGAGCTGGCGTCCCGTTGCCTAGCAATGGCAACAGGACGCGAGTGTGCAGCAGGAGAAGGCGACAGTCTCTGGCACCTATGTGGGGTGTGAAGGTGTCGCCTGACATCCAGTACCCACCAGTTAAAGTCAGCCTACATTTCGTTTGTTGTAGTTAAAGGATAGAGCTGTTAATGTATCGTCCATAGTTAGGTCATTGTGTTAAGTAGTTTGTCTCTATATTTGTTTAGTCCTCTGTTAAGACCCTGAGGCCTATTAGCACCCTTAGATGTTTGTGGTCTCTGGAGAGCTGGTTGGCTATTCTAGTCTGGTGGGTTCCCAGTGCAGCACAGACCCTTTTGAGTTCTGGCAACGGCTGCTGGAGGTTCCAGTTGGGGTGCTGTTTTGAGTTTCGGTGAAGTATCTGGTGGTTCCAATTAAAGCAGTGTTTTGCGTGGAGCGTTAAAGGTACTCATTCCAACCGCTGATTGTTCCAGTTGGGGGCTCCTCATTCTGCAGTTTGGTCCTCTTTTACTGGCCCTTCCTTTGTTGGGGTTGTTGATTGCTCACTGGAAGAGTGTGAGCATCTCATAGTCAAGTGGAGGGTTAGTTTCCACAGTAAGATATGGTAGGACACCAGTCAGACCACATTAATAACAGGCAGGTTTCACTTGGTTACAATGTGTTTGGTACCTTGCTTTGTGTGTTGGGGATTGTTGCCAGAGAATTTGATAGAGTAGTGCACAACCAGATTTGGGCTGGTTTGCACTGTGGAGTTCAGTTAGTTCTGAGGATCTTTGAATGTGCTCTTAGTCTGTCATACCATGGGTGGCACACTTAGCCTTAGTAGTTTTGGAGGGCTCTTCTGTTTTGTTACTTAGGTACTGAGCGGATTCACTGCGAGCCAGATGGCTACAGTGGAGCTGAGTTTTACAACTGTCTGGGTCCGGGTAGACCTAACATGTTGAGTAACGTTTTCCAGCAGACAGGTTTCTCTGGCGAACATGGTATTCCTAGTTCAGTGGCCAGAGCCTCAGGATCCGGTAAGTACCTGAAGTGATAAGGGGGGGGGGAGATTTTACATGTGTGTTCTGTCTTTCCCTATAGCACCCATTAAACACTTACCATTTCTCCCGGCAATGTTGTGAAATTATTACTTGATGTCCACTATGCGTAAAGTTGCAGGGAGCCAGGCGCCACAGGACACTATGCTTTATTGCACGGTCTGGAGATAGGGGGTGAGGTATTGTTCCTCAGCAAAACCCATAGTGTTCAGGGTTATAATTTACCTGTCTGACCCACATATTGAAGCCAGATGCTGTGCGCAAGCTGGAGATGAGCACAAATCTAATTCTCAGGTTACAGCTACGCTGCAGGCAGGGCCGGATTAAGGGAATGGAGGCCCCTGGGCTAAGGGGGCCTCCATTCCCCCGTGAAGGCCCCCCCCGTGATCCGAGCTGCCTCTCCCCCCCCAGGCACTTACATCCTTCTCCTCCTTCCCCGGCGCGCTGTACACTCTTTACTGAGGAGATCTCGTGAGAGTGAGACTCATGAGATCTCCTCAGTAAGGAGAATACAGCGCGCCGGGGAAGTACTGCAGTGAAAGTGCTCAGCAGCACTGATCGGGCTGGGGGCGCCCCGGCCCCCGACCGATCAATACTGCTGCTGAGCACTTTCAAGGGCCCCCTGGATGCCATAGGCCCCTGGGCTGTAGCCCAGTTAGCCCTATGGTTAATCCGGCCCTGGCTGCAGGTATGTGTCACGTCACTTTATAAGACACAGTTGATCCAGGGGGGCACTGGAGAGAGGGGGGTCTGGGGCACATGCCTCTTGTGACCCACCTAAATCCAGCTCTGGATAGAACAGTGATATGTGGCTGTATATCTGCTTTGTTTGGTTTGGTGGAGTAGAAATCTCTAATTAGATTAGGGAGGCACAAACCCATTGTTTCCAACTTAGGAAAAATAAGTTGTTCTCTGATTTGGTCATTTTGTTGGTGTGTTACTCCCAGCTACATAAAACAATCCTATATAAGCATTGACAGCCCCTTCATGTGAATTAACCAGAATGATGTATATTCTAGTAATATGACAAGTGGAAATGTATAAAACCCCATGAATTTGTATGATTCACGACAATTTATGTATAACATATATGCCCACTCTGCCAGAATGTCCGGGAGACTCCCGAATTCCAGGTATGTCTCCCACACTCCTGGGCGAGCAAACCATTCTACCGCCTTCTGTTCACTTCCTAGCAAATTGGCAGGATGGGGGCCTCCATGATGCGATTTGCGCCAAATCATGTTATTTTGGCCCCAACTCCTGCAGCAAATGACATTGTCACCATATTGTATCACAAGGCAGGTCCAAAATTACATGATTCTCTGCACTCCGTTCACCCCCTTCATCTTCACACATCTCCCCTCCGGGATCTCCTGGAGCCAAAGAGTTAAAATTCTGCAAGTATGATATATTTTTTGTGATGAACCATGCCCCGTTTTAATTTCAAGACTTTCTGTATCTTGCAGCAGGCAGTAGAATGTCAATGAGGGTTTGTGAATAAAGCTGAGGTGATGAGCGCTTTTAGCACTAGGTAGCTCTCAGGTGGGCAGACTGTTTTACGACAGTCAAAGTGTTTTAACAAATACGTCAATATGTCAATGGATTGCGTATTTATATAATTAATCGAGTTAATGTCAACTACACACATTTTTTTTGTGTCTCTATCCAGTGTGTGGTATAAAAAAAAGCATTGTTTTTTTTTTTAATTGCAAATATATCTGAGAAATACAGAAATAAATTTTGTTTTTGTGCCAGTAAGTGTATGGTTAAAAAATACACCAACTGAGATACCAATGTATTAGAGTTGGATGCAAAAATATGTCCACAACATAAACACAAAGGGACTTATTTAGAAGTGGGCACAGAAGGAAAAGACGGAAATAATAAAAAAAATTACACTCTTTTACTGAATTTGCAGGTGTTTGCGATGTAAAGCCTAAAAACAAGTGAAATAAGGACAGACCTTTTTATACCTTTAATGTGACCTTTACCCCTATTCCCTGACCACTGCTCTAATGGCATTTAATAAGATAATATGTTTTCCTCTCATGCTATAATGAAGAAAACTTTATTTTGATTTAGTGGTCAAAGGGACACCCGACTAGTATATTATATATGTTTACACAATGATCAGTTTCCTCAGTTGTAAGCCAATGGATTTTGGCTGAAGTCCTCAATTATCAAGCGTTATCTGTAATATGCCATTGTTATTGGCACCTTTGTTTATTATTGCTCTCAATAGCAATCCTAATTGTAAACAATAAAAAAATCTGTATCCTCAAATCTTGAGCCAACATAGTGATAAAAAATTCACTCAATCAGTGCATCTGGCAGGCGGATACTTAGACATTGTCAAGAGTCACGGAAAGTCAATACACTGAGAATATATTACATAGATCTCTTGTAAGGGAAGGCAGTGTTAACAAATTTTAGCTACTGGGAAAGGGTGACAAACAACAACAAAACACTTTTGAAATGATAATCAAGACTCCAAGGGGTATCAGGAATACAAAAATAATTATTATAACAAAACTTTTATAATAAACAGAGCAGATCTGTATCTAAATGATAGATTTATATGTGAAAACTGACAAATGAATCACATTCACAGTTGTAATGTATAATAAATGGCTTTCTAACTTTTTGGAGCTGTACTTTGACAGTGGCGCACGCAGGGGGGGGGTTCTGAGTCTCCAGAAACCCCCCCTGCGCTAACTTAGTGCCCACCATAGCGGCACTGTCCTGTACAGCAGCCGCGGTGCTGTCAAAGAAGCGTCCGTGGCGGTGCTGTATACAATACAGCACCGCCGCGGACGCTTCTTTGACAGAGCCGCGGCTGCTGTATAGGACAGCGCTGCCGAAACGGAGCTGCATGCAGCTCTCTCTCTTGGTTTTTTGGGGTTTTTTTGGGTCGGGGGGGGGGGCCCTGCGCCCCTGCTTTGAGTAGTTGCTTCTCGCTGGGCGTGGTAAAAGGACAGTTGGAGATTATCATTACTTAAAGTTGCTGATGGCTTTTCAGTTGATCTTAGCCACAGACCAACATTAAATGCAAGTAATTTCTTTCTGTTCTACATCAATGTACACAACATAAATCAGAAGAAGAAAATTCAGAAATGTACGTAAGGAATATATATATATGTGTATATATAAAAATAAATAAATATTATAAGTTTGTGTTTACCTTGAACATTTGTTGGAACATAACTAGTTTTCCACTAGTTTCTATTTTTGCCAGAGTTTTGTAGGTTGTCCTTTTTAAAATCTACCATGTGTTCCCCAATATGAATCCATCGACAACAGGCTATTAATTGCTCTTATTTTGGACCATGATAAACATTCATGACAATGTTTGTCAGCATTGTATATAGCCTTGTAGATGAAGTTATGTTATACTTTTGGTATGCATTTATTAGTGGCTGAGGCCTGCTAGGTAACATTTGCCAACAATGAAACTAAAAAGTATTATACAGGGCACATATGTATTAAATGGGTATTTCCTCCATTAATATGTAAGAGCTGCATCTTCAGTCTGCTTACAGGAAAAAGTTGGTAATCTGGATAAAATGCAGTCGGTTATGACAGTGTGCAATATATGTGATGCAATAAATGTGCTGGTTTGATCTACATTGAAGTGCCCTTGTTAGCTGCTTTCAACATTTGACCCCAGTTCTCATTCTCTAGAGACTCCCCAGCCATCCCCTCCTATTTATGTTTCATTCACAAAGTGCCTTTTGAGATGTATACCCTAAATAATTGTGAGATGTTGCTAATAGTCTCCATTTTTACACTGGCTTTAAATGTGTGTTATGTCATCCGTGACAGTGTCACTAATGTAATGTTGTACCACTTCTACAATGGCAGTGAATTTTTTTACATCCTCTACCATCCAAACACAAAATGTACGTTTTGAAGTTATCATCAATACTATTGAAAAGGGGTTTCGTTAACAATAATGGGAGAGATCAGGAACAGCACTATCATAGACGACCTTTTGTAATATTTCTTTACAAATATATTTGTTAGCCTGCTGGATGATAATATCTTACTTTTACAATTATTACAAGCAGGGCCGGACTGGCCATCGGGCACTTCTGGCAAATGCCAGAAGGGCCGATGGCTAGTTGGGCCGGTCCAACGGGGCAGGATGTCCGTCCGAGCAGCGCAGCTCACTGCGCGCTGCTCAGCAGACAGTGTCAATGCGATGTGCGTCGCGCCAGTAATCACATGGGAGGCACATCATGTGACAGCACCTGTCACATGATGCGCATCCCATGTGATTACTGGCGCGCCGCGCATCGCATTGACACTGTCCGCCGAGCAGCGAGGTGATAAGGTAAGTGTGTCTCTGACTGGGGGAGGGGGCTGGCTGTCACTGACACTATGTCTCTGACTTGGGGGGGAGCTGGCTGGCACTGTCACTATGTCTCTGAATTGGGGGGGGCTGACTGTCACTATGTCTATGACTTGGGGGGGCTGGCTGTCACTGTCACTATGTCTCTGACTGGGGGGGGCTGGCTGTCACTGTCACTAAGTCTCTGACTTGGGGGGGGCTGGCTGTCGCTGTCACTATGTTTCTGACTTGGGGGGGGCTGGCTGTCACTATGTCTCTGACTTGGGGGGGGCTGGCTGTCACTGTCACTATGTCTCTGACTTGGGGGGGGCTGGCTGTCACTGTCACTATGTCTCTGACTTGGGGGGGACTGGCTGTCACTGTCACTGTCTCTGACTTGGGGGGGGGGCTGGCTGTCGCTGTCACTATGTCTTTGACTTGGGGGGGCTGGCTGTCGCTGTCACTATGTCTCTGACTTGGGGGGGGGCTGGCTGTCACTGTCACTATGTCTCTAACTTAGGGGGGGGCTGGCTGTTGCTGTCACTGTCTCTGACTTGGGGGGGGGCTGGCTGTCACTGCCACTATGTCTCTGACTTGGGGGGGACTGGCTGTCACTGTCACTGTCTCTGACTTGGGGGGGGGGCTGGCTGTCGCTGTCACTATGTCTTTGACTTGGGGGGGCTGGCTGTCGCTGTCACTATGTCTCTGACTTGGGGGGGGCTGGCTGTCACTGTCACTATGTCTCTAACTTAGGGGGGGGCTGGCTGTTGCTGTCACTGTCTCTGACTTGGGGGGGGGGCTGGCTGTCACTATGTCTCTGACTTGGGGGGGGCTGGCTGTCACTGTCACTATGTCTCTGACTTGGGGGGGGGGCTGGTTATCGCTGTCACTATGTCTCTAACTTAGGGGGGGGCTGGCTGTTGCTGTCACTGTCTCTGACTTGGGGGGGCTGGCTGTCACTGTCACTATGTCTCTGACTTGGGGGGGGCTGGCTGTCACTATGTCTCTGACTTGGGGGGGGGCTGGCTGTCACTGTCACTATGTCTCTGACTTGGGGGGGGCTGGCTATCGCTGTCACTATGTCTCTAACTTAGGGGGGGGCTGGCTGTTGCTGTCACTGTCTCTGACTTGGGGGGGCTGGCTGTCACTGCCACTATGTCTCTGACTTGGGGGGGGGGGCTGGCTGTCACTATGTCTCTGACTTGGGGGGGCTGGCTGTCACTGTCACTATGTCTCTGACTTGGGGGGCTGACTGTCACTATGTCTCTAACTTAGGTGGGGGCTGGCTGTTGCTGTCACTGTCTCTGACTTGGGGGAGGCTGGCTGTCACTGCCACTATGTCTCTGACTTGGGGGGGGGGCTGGCTGTCACTATGTCTCTGACTTGGGGGGCTGGCTGTCACTATGTCTCTGACTTGGGGGGCTGGCTGTCACTGTCACTATGTCTCTGACTTGGGGGGGGCTGGCTGTCGCTGTCACTATGTCTCTAACTTAGGGGGGGCTGGCTGTTGCTGTCGCTGTCTCTGTCTTGGGGGGGCTGGCTGTCACTATGTCTCTGACTTTGGGGGGGCTGGCTGTCACTATGTCTCTGACTTGGGGGGGCTGGCTGTCACTGTCACTATGTCTCTGACTTGGGGGGGGCTGGCTGTCGCTGTCACTGAGTCTCTGACTGGGGGGGCTGGCTGTTGCTGCATCTCTCACTGGTGGGGGGCTGGCTGTGTCTCTCCCTGGGGGGGGTGTGTCTGGCTGGCAATTGTGTGTGTATCAGTACATTGTGTGAAGTCTGGACCTATATATATATATATATCTATATATATATTTATTAGTGTGTGTGTGGGGCCATGTATATATTAGTGTGTGTGTGGCCATGTATATATTAGTGTGTTTGTGCGCACAGTATTTTAATATAATATGTGAGGGAAAGGAGGATCTTAATATAGTGTGGGAGGTAGGCTATTTAATGGTGGAGTGTAGGTGGGGGCTAACTATTTAAGTTGAGGTGAAGGAATCTTTAATTTCATGCTTGGGTGGTTTAGGGCTATCAATTGAATATGGTGCTGATTTTGGGGTGGAGGGCTATTTATTAAATGTGAATATGAATTATTTATTGCTGGCGATGGTTGTGGAAAATAGCTATATTTATTAAACTTTAATGCTATTTAATTTATTACTTAGACTGTCTGCAGGGAGGGAAATATGTTTTGAGTAAATGGGTATATTGTTAATTTAATGTTGGGGCTGTTTGAAGGGAAATAGGTATACTTATTAAATGTGAATATTATTATTGTGGGGACTGGAGGGAGGCCTAATTATAAAACGTGAGTTGGAGTTTTCTAAATCTCATGTACCCCATTTTTTTTCAGAATTGGGGATCTAATATTCCAGGATAAAGACAAGAAAGAACTGAGCTAAAGAAACCAGCTGCTACAAGCGGTGAAAGTGACCAAGACAGGTAGGAGAGAGCAGGACAGTCTGCCAACGGTCCTGAATCTGGTGGGGCAGTCCTGAATTTGGGTGACTGTCTCACTTAGTCAGGATTTGGTTTAACTGCAAGGACAGTTGGGAGGTATGTCCCGCTTCACAACTTACTGCTTGTGAAGGCAGAGCTGTGTGCTTCTAACAGTAGTGCACACAGTATTGCCTGTGTATTTGTCTAAATTGATAACCATGTTACATAATAGGGGCCCAGCTGTCTTAAATACCCTGGGCCCCCTGAGCCTTAATGCAGCATGTTAGGGGAAGGGAACTGATAGCTGCTCTCAGTTCCCGGACAGGACACAGCCTGCAGAGGAAGCCTAGGAGCTCCAAGTATCACAAGATTTGGTAATCTTGTGAGACAAAGAGCTTCCCTGCTCACTCTACAGGAAGTTCCCACCCTGATGGATGTCAGCAGCACCAGAAGCATCCCCAGTGGGCTGGGGATGGCGTGATGTGACTGGGAGGGCGTGATAAATGTAATGTTTTATTATAATATATGTATCAATGCCACATGTTGGCCACACCCAAAACACAATGTGGGCACGCCCTTTTCGGCGCACGGTTCATTTTATGCTGGGACTGAGATGGGCCTGTGTACTTTAAATGCCAGGGCTGATTTTTAGTCCCAGTCCGGCCCTGATTACAAGTTGGGAACAAAGTTGCCTCTCTTTGACATGCCTACTCCTGTCCATATGCTTTATGCATTAAAATGTGTATGTGACTTTTAGCTTTTCATTTGCTAATCCTTTTTTGCTATTCTTAGCCTTTGCCTATCTGTGGGGTCAAAATAAAGTGATGCAATATTTTGCTTCTCATAAGAGGAAGTTAAAATATAGCAATATAGATACATAAAATGTGTGGGTTTGTTTTGGGTTTTTTTTGTTTTAAAAAAAAAAACTTCCCCATTTAGTTCTGGTTGCTCATTCTCATGAGATTTTGAGCGTTTAGTTCCACTAGAATTTCAACCACATATACTCTTATTTCTCTTAGGCATTAAACTTGAAGTGAACAGGCAATCTACTTATAAGTTTCAATGTTTGTAAATAGTTGTTTTTTTTTTAAATACCTTTGTTATATTTATATAACTGTCATTTTGACTCCACCGTTCTTTTCCTTCAAAATAGGTTTCTACACTGAATGTTAAGGGCCCATCTTCTATTTTGCAAGATCACATCAGCTAAGTAAGTCTCTTATATTATCACTTGCAAAACAGTTTATTAAACTTTGGACATTTAAATAATCATACCAAAAATAATACACACAATTGTAGAGCTTTAAAGTTTTACTACTGATAAATTGTTAATTTTCTTTGGCTAAAGCAACATTTAATAGTTTATTTCTCTTTGCTGTGTTGGTAAGTTCACAAATAATAGGTATACTACAAAATTTAATCTAAGTGTGATTGGATTACTATTAAATAACTTTCGGCAAAAATGTATTTAAAACTAAAAGCGCAGGGCACTTATTTATGTAAATGCACGTGCACATATTTTTGATATTGGGTATATTGTGAGATAGGAAATCGTTATCTCTGAGACCAGGGTAGAAAAGTTCTGTTTTTCATGTTTGACTGTGAGACACTTAAAAAGGAGAGGGGTGCTCCAGGCTACAGAGGATGGAAAATGAGTTGGCTAATCAATCACTTAGTGCCATCTTTGGTCTGGAATAGCCTGCTAACTTCAAGTGTGTTTCTGCTGTAAAATACAGCAATCAGCCTTAAGGTTGTGAGGTGGTCCAGCCCCTTTAAAATGTAATGCAATGTAATTGGCAATAGCTATTTTAATTGCAGAAGAAGATTTATTAAATACTAAGTGGCATATTTAATTCCCCATTTTGTTAATGAGAATGCAACACATTTTTAGCTTCATGTATTCAGTTCCTACACTTTTACGTTCCGTTGTAACTGACAGACAAACTTGTCACTCCTTTGTCATTAGACCATAGAAAGTACTGGATAGCTCAGCAGCAAAAAGTTCTCTTCATTTCATTCACGTGCAATAAATTGTTATTGCCTGAATCACCTTGGCACACTTTGGGTGGTGAAAAGAATCAAGGACAGTTGGATAAAAGCTATAAAGCAATGTATTTTTAAGTATATATATATATATATATATATATATATATATATATATATATATATATATTTATTTATTTATTTAAAATAAGCCTTATTAAAAACAAGGCTTATGTAAAATAAGCCTAACAACACTTATTATTGAGCAAACATATTTTTTTCCCAGATTCCTTCCAAACAGCATGACCCCAGGATTTCTTTTAGAATAGAACGCCTCCTCCCCCAAATCCTCATGCAGCCCTGGCAGTAGGCAGCCGGGCATGGGTGCCCATTTCTTATGGGAAACCAGCCCCTGGTTAGCTCATGGCTGTTGCCTGTATGGGAAGGAGGACGACAACAACAAAAAAATTGTGACTAGCAGTCCAGCACTGAAAAGTCTATTCCCTCCCCCTTGGGCTTTGGGGACATAAGTACTGGAAAAGTGTGTATATATAACTAAATAAAACACACATACACACAAGGTAGGTAATTTATATCTATATCGCTGTTGCCTACAGCCACACCACCCTGAACACACCCAATCTCATCTAGATCACTGTAATGCACCTTAAATAGTGAATAGATATGTTGCTTATAAAGAAATACTCCATGTTTGCACTAAATACATATGGTTTGGACTTTGTATTATGCCATGTACATGTGTTTATTACAGTAATATTTATCACGCCCAGGGCTGCCAAGAGGAATTCAGGGCCCTGGTACAACAACTTCAGGTGGCCCCTCTTACAGTTGAGCGTGTAAAAAAAAAATTTCTACACAGTGGCACAAATTTTTTATATTGATCTGGTCATACTATTTGGGGCATGGCTGTGCATCATTGGGGGGTGGCTAGCAGGTGAAAAGTGTTAGGCCACCCTTCTATACAAACAAAAACCTGCATTTTTGTGTACACCATTGACACAAGGGTGCAGTGCCTGCCCGCTGGAGCGTGACATAGGTCCCAGCACTTCTGACTTTCAGGACATCTAGCACCATAGTATAGTATAAAAAGAATGCAGTGTGTACAGAAACAGTACACAGTCTTGTCTTGCCCCTTATATTGGGCAGAACAGTCACCAAAAATCGTCCCACTAGAATCACAACATTTCACAGACTGTTCTACCTGTTCTTCTCACTTTTACCACCTGTAGCTGCTGTTTTCTTTAGTTGTGGCTTGTCTGGGTCCTGGAATGTTGGGGGCCCGATTTGGGAAAAAAAATGGGTACATTTAGAAAATTACAACCAGCCCCAGTGTTAAATCAATAGCACTCACAAGTAATAATTAGGCCTTCCTCCAGCCCCATTAAAATAATAGTATTCCCATTTAATAAATAAACTTAGTTCCCTTCCTGCAACCAGCCCCAGCAATAAATAAATAGTATTTACATTTCAGAAATATACCTATTTCCCGCAACCATCACTGCCATTAAATAATTCATACTCACATTTAATAAAGAGACCTCCTTCTCCCCAAACTCACCCCTACATTCAATAGCCCCCAAACCATTCCATCTTAAATTAATAGTCCACACTATTAAATTGCTCCACCATTACCCCACAAACAAAATAGCACCAATTAATTAGCCACCACCTACCGCACACACACTACATTGCCACAAGCCCCCTGTGCCATCACATACACATTACTGTGCCCCTTCATCACAACTACACTGTGCCCCCTTATGATCACACTGTGCCCTCCATGCTGCTTTCCCCCCTTCTTCATCACTCTGTGCCTCCCCCCTCTTTTTCATCACTCTGTGCCCCCCCTTCTTCATCACTCTGTGTCTCTCCCCCCATATCACTCTGCGCCTCTCTCTCCCCCCCTTTATCACTCTGCGCCTCTCTCTCCCCCCCTTTATCAATCTGTGCCTCTCTCTCTCCCCCTTTATCAATCTGTGCCTCTCTCTCCCCCCCTTTATCACTCTGTGCCTCTCTCTCCCCCGCTTTATCACTCTGTGCCTCTCTCTCCCCCCCTTTATCACTCTGTGCCTCCCGCTCCCCCCCTTTATTACTCTGTGCCTCTCTCTCCCCCCTTTCTGTATCACTCTCTGCCTCTCTCCCCCTCTTTCTGTATCACTCTGTGCCTCTCTCCACCCTTTCTGTATCACTCTGTGCCTCTCCCCCCCTTTCTGTATCACTCTGTGCCTCTCTCCCCCCTTTCTGTATCACTCTGTGCCTCTCCCCCCCTTTCTGTATCAATCTGTGCCTCTCCCCCCTTTCTGTATCAATCTGTGTCTCTCCCCCCCTTTCTGTATCAATCTGTGTCTCTCCCCCCTTTCTGTATCAATCTGTGTCTCTCTCCCCCCTTTCTGTATCACTCTGTGCCTCTCTCCCCCCTTTCTGTATCACTCTGTGCCTCTCCCCCCTTTCTGTATCAATCTGTGTCTCCCCCCCTTTCTGTATCAATCTGTGTCTCTCCCCCTTTCTGTATCACTCTGTGCCTCTCTGCCCCCCTTTCTGTATCACTCTGTGCCTTTCCCCCCCCTTTTCTGTATCACTCTGTGAAACTCTCTCCCACCTTTCTGTATCACTCTGCGCCTCTCTCTCCCCCCTTTATCACTCTGCGCCTCTCTCTCCCCCCTTTATCACTCTGTGCCTCTCTCTCCCCCCCTTTATCACTGAACCTCTCCCCCCCCTTTATCACTCTGCACCTCTCTCTCCCCCCTTTATCACTCTGCACCTCTCTCTCCCCCTTTCTGTATCACTCTGTGCCTCCCCCTTTCTGTATCATTCTGTGCCTCCCCCTTTCTGTATCACTCTGTGCCTCCCCCTTTCTGTATCACTCTGTGCCTCTCTCCCCCCTTTCTGTATCCCTCTGTGCCTCTCTCCCTCCCTTTCTGTATCACTTTGTGCCTCTCTCCCCCCCTTTCTGTATCACTCTTTGCCTCTCTCCCCCCACCTTTCTGTATCACTTTATGCCTCTCTCCCCCCTTTCTGTATCACTCTGTGCCTCTCTCCCCCCCTTTCTGTATCACTCTATGCCTCTCTCCCCCCCCTTTCTGTATCACTCTATGCCTCTCTCACCCCCTTTCTGTATCACTCTGTGACTCTCTACCCCCCTTTCTGTATCACTCTGTGTGTCTCTCTCTCTCCCCCCCTTTATCACTCTGTGCCTCTCTCTCCCTTTATCACTCTGTGCCTCTCTCACCCCCTTTCTGTATCAGTCTGTGCCCCCCCTTCTGTATCACTCTGTGCCTCTCTCCCCCTTTCTGTAACACTCTGTGCCTCTTCCCCTTTTTCTGTATCAAAATGTGCCTCTCTTCCCCCCTTTCTGTATCACTCTGTGCCTCTCCCCCCTTTCTGTATCACTCTGTGCCTCCCCCCTTTATCACTCTGTGCCTCTCTGCCCCCCATTTCTGTATCACTCTGTGTCTCTCTCTCCCCCCTTTATCACTCTGTGCCTCTCTCCCCCATCTTTCTGTATCACTCTTTGCCTCTCTCCCCCCACCTTTCTGTATCACTCTGTGCCTCTCTCTCCCACCTTTCTGTATCACTCTGTGCCTCTCTTCCCCCCTTTCTGTATCCCTCTGTGCCTCCCCCCACCTTTATCACTCTGTGCCTCTCTGCCCCCCTTTCTGTACCACTCTGTGCCTTTCCCCCCCTTTTCTGTATCACTCTGTGAAACTCTCTCCCACCTTTCTGTATCACTTTGCGCCTCTCTCTCCCCCCTTTATCACTCTGCGCCTCTCTCTCCCCCCTTTATCACTCTGTGCCTCTCTCTCCCCCCTTTATCACTGAACCTCTCTCCCCCCCCTTTATCACTCTGTGCCTCTCTCCCCCCCTTTCTGTATCCCTCTGTGCCTCCCCCCACCTTTATCACTCTGTGCCTCTCTGCCCCCCTTTCTGTATCACACTGTCCCTTTATGATTTTATCCCCTTGCCTCTTCGCTCCTTTACTTACTTTCTACTAGCTTCTTTCATCTTTTCTCTTCTTTCTTCTGTCTTTTTCCTTCTTTCTTGGTCCTCTCTGCACCACTCCTCAATCACTGGATGTCCGGCGTGACTTGATGACGTCATGCCCGAACTGAACGTTAATCAGGCCGTAGCAAAATTAAATCGGTTGTAAGCCAGAGAAAACAACACATGTGCTTTAATGTATAAAGAGCGCCTGGATGTTGAAAAAGTTGTCCCATTGAAACTATTGTCCAACATCTGGGGGTAAATGTATCAAGCTGAGAGTTTTTCAGTTTGAAAAGCCAGTCAGATTCTAGCTATCTTTTATTTAGTACATTCTACAAAATGATAGCTAGAATCTGATTGGTTTCTATAGGCAACATTTCAACTTTTCAAACTCGCCGAAAAACTCTCAGCTAGATACATTTACCCCTGGTCTGGATGTATAAACATTTGCAGAGGGAAATAGCACTAAGACAACTCAAAAATGGGAAATCCCTCTGATTGTGCCATCACCATCCCTTGTATGTATTAAAATATCTTGCCCAGCTGCACAAAATTTCTGCATACAGTTCTTCACATCAGAAGGAGCAAAATGTTGTACCCCAGCAGTCACCTCTGTCTTGAGATAATAATCTACAGGCTTTTCTTGAAAAGAAATCTGACCTAACCACACTTAGCAGAGTGACACCACAGAGTAGAAAAAAATACAGCATTTGCACTGCACAGCAACAATTTCACAGCTTCGTTTTTGATGTGTTGTTTATCTTTCCATATATTCTCCATCAATGGGTACAAAGGGAATACTATTAGGACTAATGTTATATGGTCACTTTGAGCACCTGAGTTTATCCCAAGGAACTCAACACTAGCGCTGCTAATCCCACAGCATTCATAGTGTGATAATAATTGATCAGTGCTCATGTAAGAGAAAGTGCTAGTGTGACAAATCAAATTATTTTTGTTTGCTCATATATAGCTACCGGTTACATAAGAATATTTGTCCCTAGGTTTATAATATATTTTCTTCTACTCTCGAGTTTTAGAAATGAAACTATATTCGCTCTTTAATGTTAGACCGAAAAATTGTTCTTTCCCATCTGTCTAAATTTTACTCTAAAGCACCTAAAATATCCTTATTTATATAGCGCTAATTGGTGTTCAAAGTGGACACAGAAGTGGTGGTATGGAAAATGCAAGTGAATGGAATTTAATAGTTTTACAATAAAGGCGGCTTGGCATACCACTGTATTCACACCCCACTTTGACCACTGGCGCTAATCATATTATGCAGCTCTGTACAGAATATATGCAGTTATTCACATATGTCCCATAGGAGCTTACAGTCTAAATCCACTAACACAAAAACTAGGGTCCATATTTTAAGTCAGAAGCCAATTAACCTACCATGTATTTGTTAGGGATGAGGGAGGAAACTGGAGCACCTGGAGGTAACCCACAAAACACAGGAAGAACATACAAACTCCACACTGATAGGGCCTTGGATGGAACTGCACCCATGACTCACCTGCTATGATTCAGCAGTGCTAACCACTTTGCCAAGAAGCCAATTAACCTACCATGTATTTGTTAGGGATGAGGGAGACAACTGGAGCACCTGGAGGTAACCCACAAAACACAGGAAGAACATTCAAACTCCACACTTATAGGGCCTTGGATGGAACTGCACCCATGACTCACCTGCTATGATTCAGCAGTGCTAACCACTTTGCCACAGTGCTGATCACAAATATTCGCACATATAGAAAATATTGTAAATGTTAATTATGTTCCCCTTAGGTTACATTAAGTACTTGATTTAAAATTTTACATTTATTTTTCTTTATATGGCTCATTCTAATATGTTGAGTTATGAAGAAGTTACTTAGGTTCATGTAAAAAACTGTTACTCTACTATGAAATATTTGTAAAAGATGTTGGAACAATCTAATGCTTTAATATAAATGAATATGTAGGGACAATTATCTTTTTTTAAATAAGAGTTACCAACTGTTACTAATTATCTATAGCAACCAATCAAATTATAGTTATCATTTATTTAGTACATTCTATAAAATGACAGCTAGAATCTGATTGGTTGCTATTGGCAACATCTCTTTTTAAACTCACAGTTTAGTAAATATAACCCCAAGTCTTCAATATTTGTCACTGTAAGTTTTTGTTCCTGGAAATACCGTATATACTCGTGTATAAGCCAAGTTTTTCAGCACATTTTTTATGCTGAAAAAGCCCCCCCTCGGCTTATAATCGAGTCAATAAGTTTTCCCAGTTTTTTGTGGTAAAATTAGGTGATTCGGCTTATATTCGGGTCGGCTTATACTCGAGTATATACGATACATCTATTTTTCATTCTCAACCTACTGTACAATATGGTTCCACCTCTCCCTCGCCAAACAATCCTTCTTTAAGTCCCTCATTTCTTCTCAGTCCTCCAATCCCCGCCGCCTCTTTGCCACCTTCAACTCCCTACTCTCCCCCCCACCCCCTTCTGTCCCGTCTTCCCTGTCCGCTTCTGACTTTGCCACCTTTTTCTCTTCCAAAATTGAGGCCATCAGACTGAACATCTCCTCCTCCCCTTCTCCCGCCTCCCTCTTCGCTTCACCTCCCACCAACACCCAACTCTGGTGCTCCTTCGGCCCTACAACAGGTGAAGAAGTTTGCTCTCTCATTCTTTCCTCTCCACCCTCTACCTGCCCTCTCGATCCCATCCTCTCTCACCTCCTTCGCTCTCTTTCTCCCACTGCCTGCTCTTACCTCGCATACCTTTTCAATCTATTACTCTCCTCTGATGTAGTACCCCTCTCATTTAAACATGCTCTCATCTCTCCTATCCTCAAGAAACCCAATCTTGACCCCACATCTCTTGCCAACTATCGCCCTATCTCTCTTCTCCCCTATGCCTCTAAATTACTTGAGCGAATTGTCTGCAGCCGCCTCACCAGGCACCTCTTGGACAATTCCCTCCTTGACCCTCTCCAATCCGGCTACCGCCTCCTCCACTCTACCGAAACTGCCCTGGCCAAGGTTTCTAATGATCTCCTATCGGCCAAATCCAAGGGTCATTTCTCCCTACTCATCCTCCTTGACCTTTCCGCAGCCTTTGACACCGTGGATCACCCCCTCCTGCTGCAAACTCTTCTCTCTCTCTGCCTCTCTGGTTCTGTCCACGCCTGGTTCACCTCATACCTCGCTAAGCGCTCCTTCTCTGTATCCATGTCTGGTTCTTCCTCCTCCCCCTACCCTCTCGCTGTAGGAGTCCCACAGGGTTCCGTTCTCGGCCCTCTACTCTTTTCGCTCTATACTTCCTCCCTTGGTGCTCTCATCTCCTCCTTTGGCCTTCAGTATCACCTTTATGCTGATGACATTCAACTTTACATCTCTTCACCTGATCTTTCCTCCACCCTCCTCGTTCAGGTATCTGACTGCCTCTCCGCCATCTCCTCCTGGATGTCGGAGCGCTTTCTCAAAATCAACATTTCCAAAACTAAACTCGTTGTCTTTCCTCCTCCCAGCCTCCCATCCCACCATGACCTCTCCATTGTCGTTAACAACACCACCATCTCCTCTGTCACCCAACTCCGCTGCTTGGGTGTCACCCTTGACTCCTCTCTCTCTTTTGCCCCCCACATTCATTCTCTTGCCAAAGCCTGTCGCTTCCAACTACGCAACATCGCCCGCATCCGTCCCTTTCTCTCTCAGGAGGCCACCAAAACCATCGTACATGCACTCATCATCTCCCGCCTAGATTACTGCAACCTCCTCCTCACCGGCCTCCCCCACTCCCATCTCTCCCCCCTCCACTCTATACTCATGCGGCCGCAAGACTCATCTACCTCTCACGCCGCTCCTCCTCTGCCTCCTCTCTCTGCCTTGCCCTACACTGGCTCCCCTTCCCCTACAGAATTATTTTCAAACTCCTCACTACCACTTACAAGGCTCTCTCCCACTCTAGTGCCCCTTATATCTCTAACCTCCTCTCCATTCACACTCCCACCCGCTCCCTGCGCTCGGCCAATGACCGCCGCCTCTCCTCCACTTTGATCACCTCTTCCTATTCCAGAATCCAGGACTTTTCCCGTGCAGCCCCCCTTCACTGGAATGACCTCCCTCACTCCATCCGCCTCTCTCCTACTCTGTGCTCCTTCAAACGTGCACTCAAAACTCACCTCTTTCTCAAAGCCTACCAACCATCCACTTAACCCCCATCTCCTCCACTCATTCTCCCCTCTCTCCCATTCCCTCAACTGGCTCCTCTTGTGCCTGGTCTGTTTAACCCTCCCTTAGGATGTAAGCTCGCTTGAGCAGGGCCCTCTTCCCTCCTGTCTCCTTACCCGTTCTTCTGCTCCGTGTCTATTGCATCTGCCTGCCTGGAGTTTCTGAAGTATTGGTACTTTTGTTTATTGTTCTGTACTGTTATACCCTGTATAGTCTACTGTTTGTACTATGTGCGGCGCTGTGGAAACCTTGTGGCGCCTAACAAATAAATGATAATAATATTAATAATAATAGATGCCAGTTTTACCATCTATTCTTAATCTCGAGGCTTTACAAGTTATTAGAATGTACAATGTAAAAAAAGTTTATAATTATAACATTCAGTGAGCTTGACATGATGCATGATATTGTAGTGTTCCAAGGTCTGCCAAGACAGTTAACCTGTGACAAGTTAAGAGGAAGTCTTCTACGCCCAGCAGCAAGAAGCATTTTGACAACTGAAAGTGCAGAATAAAGCTTATTAATAACATGCTTATTAATATGTTGATACATATTAATAAACATGTTTACCTTCTAGGATGCTTGGTATGAGCACAGTTAATTTTTCTATTATTATATATACTTTGTACTCAAGAAAAGATACCTTGTAATACACTTTCTGTTGCACGCTAAAAATTTTGACAAGTAACAGAAAACTGTGACACAAATCTGCAAGTGAAAAGTATAAACAGAGATAGATAGGAAAAGGATGCTAAAGCTGCTCCATTGTCCCTGGGGCCCCACTGGTTCTATTACAGAAGCAGCAAATGAGTGCTGTTCACCTAATTAAGTTCACCTAATGGCGTGCGGGAAGGGGATGTGCATGTGAGGAACAATCACAAGCTGCAATCAAGAGATTATGATTGGTCCTCCAGCTTACACCAACCTCCTGGATTTTTAGTCTAAGCTGTAGTAGTTCCCATTGGCTAGGGGTGTAGAGTTTGCTAGTAAAATGTTTTTAGCACAACCTTTATCCACATTTTGGGCAATTTGTTTTGTCCTTTGTACTAAATGTTATTAATCTAACTGGCAAGAGGTACACCTTAAGCAATATATATATAAATTTGCTGAAACCTAGAACAGTGTTGCCTCTCGGGCATGCCATAATGCATTAGACCATTACTCATCTGTTAAATCTCCTAATTCACCTTCCCATTTAAGTTGGAGTGCTGGCAAATTATCCCCAAATAATTATTTTATTAAAAGTTTAAATTAAGGATATTATTGCTAGTCCCAATAGTAGATGGTGATTTTATAGTTGCATCCAATAAAATCAGCAATCCACCCCCACACTGTACCATTAAAGTATGACAAAGCTGCAAATATGTGTAAAAAGTTGCCCGAGGGACCCCATATTTGGTTTGAATTTCTTCAAAAAATCTTTATCATTATCGACATTTACTTATGTAATGCCAGCAAATTCAGTAGTGCTTTACAGTTGGGGACAAACACAATAATATACAATACTGGGTAATACAGACAAAGAGGTGAGACGACCCTGCTCGTAAGCTTACAATCTAAGGGACAATGGGAGTTGGATACGTGAGTATAAGTCTACATATTGCATTTTGGTCCAGCCAGACTGCAAAGGTAAAAGTGAGGCTATATGGTCCAGTCACACAACAATGGTGGTCAAGGGATCAGAGGGTTGTAGTCTTGTGGGAATTGTGTAAATGGTGGTAATAGGGTAACCTAGTGAAATTAAGATGGTGATTGAAGAATATTCTAAGCTTGCTTGAAGCGGTGGGTTTTGAGAGAATGCTTGAAGGTTTGTAGACCAGTGGAAAGCTTATTGTGCGAGGGAGGGAATTCCAAAGAGTCGCTGCAGCTTCTTGTGAACGGAAAAGAGAGGATATAATGAAAGAATGAAAGTGGATAAAAGAGGAGGATCTTGTGCAGAACAGAGGTGTCGAGTTGGGAGATATTTTAAGTGAAGAGATGTAAGTTGTTGCAGTTTTGTTGATGGCCTTGTAGGTTAATAGAAGTATTTTATATTGGTTTCGGTAAAAAACAGGCAGCCAATGTAGAGATTAACAGAGTGACTCAGCAGAGGAAGAACAAATTGCAAGGAAAATCAATCTAGCCACTACGTGCAGAATAGAACATTGGGGCGAGAGTCTGTTTTGGGGAAAACCAGTATGGAGAGAGTTGCAATAGTCAATGCGGAAGATGATGAGTTTTTGCAGTGTCTTTTGTAAAATATGTGCATATTCTGGAAATGTTTTTTTAAATGTATGCAACATGATCTAAATATAGAGTCGATGTGGGGAACAAAGGATAGCTTTGAGTCAAGGATCACACCTTGGCAGCAAGCTTGTGGGGTGAAATTTATGGTCATGTTGTCAATGTAAAAAGAAATGTCAGGTTATTAACTCTGTTTTAGGAAGATTGAGTTTGAGTTGGTGAGAGGACATCCAAGATGAAATGGCAGAAGGAAGGTCAGTAATGACAGTCAAAAGGCGAGTGATCAAGAGAGGACAGATACATTTGGGCACCATCCCCACAGAGATGATACTGAAATCCAAAGCAGGTTTTTAGTTTTCCTAGATAAGTGGTAAAGTTAGAGAACAGCAGAGAGTCTAGTAATGAGCCTTGTGGGACTCCAACTGACAAACGAAGCAGAGCAGGGGTGGATCCAGAGCAATCAACACTGAAAGAGCGATTAGAAAGGTAAGATGATAACCAGGATCGGACAGTGTCTTGAAGAACTAGGGATTGTTGCATTTGTATGAGAAGAGAGTGGTCAACAGTGTCAAATGTAGCAGAGAGATCCAGGAGAATTAGAAGAGAGTAATGTCCTTTAGTTTTAGCAGTGATCAAATCATTGACGATCTTAGTCAACGCAATCTTTTTCTGTGGGTTGATTACGGAAATGAAGCGTGTGAGGCGAGTGTAGGCAAGTCTCTCTAGAAGTTTGGAAGGGCTTGGGAGCAGAGAGATGGGATGGTAATTTGAGAGAGTTTAGGTCAGAATTTTGTTTTCTCAGAATAGGAGTAATCACTGCGTGCTTGTATAATGACGGGAAGATACCAATAGAGAGAGAGATTACAGTTTTTAGTTAGAGGTGGAATGAGCACAGAAGACAGGGATCTAGCACTTTGTGAGGTTATAGGATCAAGAGGACAGGAGGTCAGCAGGAAGATAAGAAGACAGTAGATATGTGATCTTCATTTGTGGGATCAACAATCAGGGTGCTGGGAAGAAATTGAGCTGATTGCTTGTCGAGGAAGATGATACCATTTGTAGTCTTATCTTATCAATCTTCTCCTTGAAGTAAGAAGCAACATCCTGGGCACTGATAGTAGCTGGAGGATTTGGGATGGGAGGGTTGAGAAGAGATTTAAATGTGTTGAAAAGGCGTATTTTGCATAAAATCTTTCTGTGCATGCTCAGAACAGGACTATACACCAGAGATCGCAAGTATATCCAATTCATCTTCGAACACAAATTTTGAGCCCTATCACTTGCACCAGCTACAGGGCAGGTGTAAGTTGTGAGTGATAGTGATGACTGCTGTGTATACATACTAGAAAATGTGTTTGCAATTAGGAGCAACAGTAAACATTTTGATAAATGTATTTCATGGAGGAAAAAAAATAAATAAAAAAAACTTTTTTAAAATGTTTTTTCATTAATGAATATGAGCCTGATTCATTAAGGATCTTAACTTGAGAAACTTCTTAGGATCTTAACTTGAGAAACTTCTTATTTCAGTCTCCTGGACAAAACCATGTTACAATGCAAGGGGTGCAGATTAGTATACTGACTGTTTTTTCATGTAGCACACACATACTTGATAGCTTATTTGTACACTGAAATTTAAAGTTGATATTTGTGTGCTACATCAGTATTTAACTTATGTGCAAAACAGAATACTAATCTGCACCCCTTGAATTGTAACATGGTTTTGTCCAGGAGACTGAAATAAGAAGTTTCTCAAGTTAAGATCCTTAATGAATCATGGCCCTATATTATTAACTGGTGAAAATAATTGAATAGTTGATTTTTTTTGTGTGCACTCTGTTGGGACTTTATAATGCACATATATTTGTATCCTGCAGTGTATTGTGTTTGTGCCGTATATGTAGCACGTACTTAGACCAATATTCAACAAGAGATGCTTCTTCAGATCTGCTTGTAGTTGAATACGGACGTACCTATGCCTGAATTACGTGCGCAAAATATTTTCATTTTTGTGCCTTAATGTATCAGCCCTATATCTGTACCAGAATTTTATAATCAGAAAATTCTGTATCAGAAAGTTATACATCTTTGGTTGATTTCAATCTACTAAATGGATGGGTTTGTGATAAATGCCATGTATTAAAATGTTTTCTAAATATTTAAGTCTCCAATTTTTCATAATGCCATTTAGAAAGTTAAATAAACAATCTAGTTTTGATCTTTCAATAGTTCTGTATTGCACCTTAGTTCCACATTGCAAACATGTATGTTGGAGGAGTCTGCAAGGTCCCCAGTATTACAGTTCAAAATACACAGTGTTCTCTCCTGCTTTGTGTTTTGCTGCCGGCATTCACAGTGGAACACAAGCCATATCCAGGTGAACACCGTTCCACAGATGCTGTAGCATTGCATCCAATGAGATTTCATCATGGGGATAGAACAACTAATTCCAGATACAGATAAAGTCCACAAAATGGTACTATAAGGACCAGCAGATTCTGATCCCATACATGCTTCTCAGACAGATTCCATAGAATGAAACACATCCTGTGGGAACCTCTGGGAAACCATACATATTCTATTTTTTTAAATACCTAAAAATACTTATTAGTAAAACAAATATACATATATTTCAGATTCCATCCCAATAGTTTGACCCGAGGGCTTTCTCCCACCCTCCGAACATCTTCAACACCTGGACAGCCAGTGCTGATTTACTCTATAACTGGAAACCAGCCTCGGCAGCACAATGTTTTTCATTCTATATGCAGCTGCTCACTACTTGTGCCCACAACTAGATGGCTGTGTGATGACAGTTCTTGCTGCTCAAAGCTTCATGCAAAGCTTTTAGCTTTGTATCCTCTGTACTTACTTGCTAAACTTTGAATTTTGCATGTGAGTTACGGTGAGCAGGTATTTCCACCGAATTGGGGGAAACTTTGAACCCAAAGAATGGAAATTTGGAAGAATTAAAATTTAAAATTGGACCATATGATTCCAAGTTGCATCTTCTGTATACTGAAAATTGCACATTACAGAAGTGCTCAGTAAGCTCTCCTTAGCTGGCCATAGAAACAGATGTTTGCATGTCTGGCCTAGAGCCCACTAGGTGGTGCAGCAGCAACTCTGCTACTTACTATGTCATAGTGTATGTTAGGGGACAATTTTTATTGTTCATTATATTAATAGGGCAATATGAATATATAATTAGATTATGGGGTAATAATATTTTGATTGCTAGCGGCTCCAATAATAATTTATGACAGATCAACATTTATTATATGGCACTTGTGCACATGTGTATGCTGGTATTAGAGTGTCACATGTGAGCAAGATAAATGGTGCACCCATCATAAAATCATAACAGTTGCCCCGTCATAAATAATTATTGCACCCATTAGCAATATGTTAAGTGCGTATTGTCGCTAACCAATAATGATTGTCGAATCTCGATTTGTGTTTCCAACGCACAAAGATTTATTCTCTTAAAGTAGCAGTAGATATTCAAGCGAAAATTATAATAAGTACAGCCGTTACTTATCGCAGGCGCTCTGAATCCAGTGTACAGTCATTCAATCCTGAAGTCTGGGGACAAGATGTCTGAACACTAGATGAGGAGCTGCTGCTTATATGCACACAGAAATACAGTAAAACAATGTAGATGGTATAGCTTGCTTCTATTGGTCCAGGTTTCAGGAAGGTCCAAGGGGTTGTCAATCATTGGCTAGTTTAAGCTCAGGAATCCAAAGGAGGGGGTCATCTCTCCAGGAGATGAGCTCTGATCTTCCCACCAAGATTACTCAGTCATAATAGTCCATAATTCCTTAACATTAATAGCTTGCGTATGCACTCTGCTATTCCTTCGCAGAGTGAACCGGACAGTCGCGAATGCGAAGAGGATTAGTATGAAACCACACATGACTAGATTCCTCCAACGTGTACCATATGTTTTACTGATATGCATATAATTCATATTATTACATATAAATACTACTATATTTCGACATAAATGACTATGTGTTGCAACTACCTTTAATGTGTACTTTTTTACAAGTGTGAGTGTTTGTGCGAATGTATGTAAAAGACTAAATACTGTTGTTGCCACGTGTTGCAGCTGCGTACATCCTTCCACGCCGTAGCGTGCCCTTTCACGCCGTAGCGTACCGTACGCATCTTTTCAGACAAAGACAACCAAGTTTGCTCGATTTTAATTGAAATGACTTTATCCAATATGCTGACTTCGACAAATAATAAATTATTGCCCTTATATATAAACATATATTTATATTGCCCCCTTAATATAATGAACAATAAAACTTGCACCCATACGTTTAATAATTAATTTTATCCTCAAAGTCATTAAATAATGATCGCCACAATAATTTATAAGTCAACGATGCCTCCTCCTATATTATGAATGGCAAGATAACTCAAAGGCCATGTCCTATAGTAAATGTGGTGGTTTAGAGCATTAAACTACTGGGAAATTAAGATGATGACAGCGGATTATAACCTCCGCACACAGCACTGTTTGATACATTACCCCTTAAAATTTGTATAAACCAATTTTAAAATGTTTGTAGACACTTGTATATTCCTAGTTACAACTCTGAAGAAATTTGTGACAATTATTATTATAAATTATGCAGAATATGCATAAAAATTATGCAGTGATGTACAGAGCAGACCAGTTATGTTTTCTTTTATTTAATTTTTTTGTATCTCATCTAACTAATTTTTGTTTCCAATGTAATATTGAGCCAATTCTCAAGCTTGTTTTGCCTGTACACTGGCCCTCCTGCTGCTGCCCTAGTTACACCTCTTCACAGCAAATTATAAACAACCAAAATATACCAAAGACCTATACTGAATGCTATTATGTTGCATTTGGGAAACTTTTTTTTTACTATAGTCATTTTCTGAATATATCCATAAAGGTCTACAAATCTGACCTGTATAGGGATCAGTTGAA
This sequence comes from Mixophyes fleayi, assembly GCF_038048845.1. Classification (NCBI taxonomy): domain Eukaryota; kingdom Metazoa; phylum Chordata; class Amphibia; order Anura; family Limnodynastidae; genus Mixophyes; species Mixophyes fleayi. The sequence continues at coordinate 92,793,211 of NC_134404.1, read as the reverse complement.
TGGCAAGAGGAAAATATAAATGTTGGCATAAAAGAGGTGAACTTGTGAGACCTGGGTATATGGTTGTATGATGATAATCCAGGTGATTTGCATAGTGCTGATCACTACCCGCTCGGGTAATAATTTTGCAAAGCTGCACATTCATGTTACATCCATCCTGATTTCCCTGGTAACTGTCTTCCTGCTAAAATATCACAGTAATATCAGAGAAAAGCACACACATTTTTCTGGATACATTTGTTTTTGTTACTAACTGATATCTGTTTTGTTTTATTCAGTCAAGACATTCGAAATTAGAGATGGGCGGGTCCGGTTCTCCGAGAACCGAACCCACCCGAACTTTGGGTATCCGAGTACCGAGCTGAGCAGCTCGGTACTCTCCCGCCAATTCCGAATCCAAATCGAGGCCGAACGTCATTGTGACGTCGTCGGATCTCGGGACTCGGTTCTCGCGATACTTCAACTTTATAAATACACGCCTCCACAGCAATCCATCGCCATTTGACAGAGGGAGAGAGCAGGGTGTAGTCATAGGCTAATTAGAGCAGGGACAGAGAAAGAATACAATATTGTTCTTGCAATTGCTCTAACCAAAATCGCTAGTGCAGAGAGGAGGATAGAGGTTTATTATTTTTTCTTCATATTTGGCACTCCCCAGCGCTTTTGGGTTGTCCCCCATAATTGTGCATTAATATTTCTGGCTGTCAAAAGTCATATCTGTCAGCAGTATCTACTCAATAAATGTTAGCACTCCTCAGTGTTTTTGGGGTGTCCTCTCTAATTGTGCATTAATATTTCTGGCTGTCAAAAGTCATATCTGTCAGCAGTATCTACTCAATAAATTTTAGCACTCCTCTGTGTTTTTGGGGTGTCCTCCCTAATTGTGCATTAATATTTCTGGCTGTCAAAAGTCATATCTGTCAGCAGTATCTACTCAATAAATGTTAGCACTCCTCAGTGTTTTTGGGGTGTCCTCTCTAATTGTGCATTAATATTTCTGGCTGTCAAAAGTCATATCTGTCAGCAGTATCTACTCAATAATTTTAAGCACTCCTCAGTGTTTTTGGGGTGTCCTCTCTAATTGTGCATTAATATTTCTGGCTGTCAAAAGTCATATCTGTCAGCAGTATCTACTCAATAATTTTAAGCACTCCTCAGTGTTTTTGGGGTGTCCTCTCTAATTGTGCATTAATATTTCTGGCTGTCAAAAGTCATATCTGTCAGCAGTATCTACTCAATAAATTTTAGCACTCCTCTGTGTTTTTGGGGTGTCCTCCCTAATTGTGCATTAATATTTCTGGCTGTCAAAAGTCATATCTGTCAGCAGTATCTACTCAATAAATGTTAGCACTCCTCAGTGTTTTTGGGGTGTCCTCTCTAATTGTGCATTAATATTTCTGGCTGTCAAAAGTCATATCTGTCAGCAGTATCTACTCAATAAATTTTAGCACTCCTCTGTGTTTTTGGGGTGTCCTCCCTAATTGTGCATTAATATTTCTGGCTGTCAAAAGTCATATCTGTCAGCAGTATCTACTCAATAAATGTTAGCACTCCTCAGTGTTTTTGGGGTGTCCTCTCTAATTGTGCATTAATATTTCTGGCTGTCAAAAGTCATATCTGTCAGCAGTATCTACTCAATAATTTTAAGCACTCCTCAGTGTTTTTGGGGTGTCCTCTCTAATTGTGCATTAATATTTCTGGCTGTCAAAAGTCATATCTGTCAGCAGTATCTACTCAATAATTTTAAGCACTCCTCAGTGTTTTTGGGGTGTCCTCCCTAATTGTGCATTAATATTTCTGGCTGTCAAAAGTCATATCTGTCAGCAGTATCTACGCAATGGATTCAAAGCAGTCCACATATGATCTAAATGAGCAACCAGGTTCTGTCACCAGTCCTGATGTTAGTGTTCCCAGTACGTCATCTGGCCAAGGCGATGTCAAACAACAGAGTGTTTTCAAATTAGTGCAAAAAACAAAAACCAAAAAAAAATTTACTGTATTGAAGCGAAAACGAAGTGTAACTGAGCAAAAGTTAAGTGACGATAAAAAAAAAATTGCAAGCATGCCATTCTACACACGCAGTGGCAAAGAGAGAATGAGGCCTTCACCTTTGGCTATTAGTGGCAGATCCCAAAAAGTTACCCAGCCTACAATTGGTGCACAACTACTGTTACGCGTCAAAGCTGAGCTGCAAGATACCAGTGAGGCATTACAGAAGAATATTTGCTCTGATTCACAAATGACAACAATCCCTGTGGAGAGTCCATCCAACAGTGGGATGTCTAATCGTGAGCATTCTGCTGATGTGTGCCTTAATAGCCCGAGTGTAGCCGGTGATACCCAAATTGAGGATGCCACTTTGGAATTAGAAGAGGATGAGGGGGAGATTTGTGTAGGCGACGAGGGCGCTAATGAGGATGTTGATGAGGATGAGGTTGTTTGTGTAAGTCCTGCACCAGTGGCAGCAGTTCTGGCACGTGACAAGAAAAAGGCCATTGTCATGCCTGGGCATAAAACAAAAAAATCCACTTCTTATGTGTGGAATTATTTCTACCCAAATCCAGACAACAATTGTATAGCCATTTGTAGTGTATGTGAAGCCACAGTCAGTCGAGGGAGGGACCTTAACCATCTTGGAACCTCGTCTATGTTACGCCATTTAACGAGAGTTCATGGCAAAGTGTTGGGAAAAGCTGAAAGTTCTTCCCAAAAGAATACAAGCACTCCCTCATCAGCTAAGACCCTCCGCTCACCGACATACCGACGGCCACAAAATACACCCACCACACCATCCTCATCAATATCCTCAGTAGCGCTCGGAGTTAGCCCGGCATCCCACTTAAGGCTGGATGACTCCGGCACTATTATTGATTCCTCTGAAGAAAGCGTTAGTCCTGCTGCTGCTGTTGCTGCTGCTGGGGGTGAATCGTCATCCCAGAGGCAGGTGAATAAAATGAGCAGTCCTACATTTCAGCAATTAACTGTGAAACAATCCTTTGCGAGGGGAAGCAAATATGACAGCAGTCACCCAGTCGCCAAGCGAATCACAGACGCCATGGCTGCAATGTTAGTGTTAGATCTGCGTCCAATCTCCACCATAAACGCAGCTGGTTTTTCACAGTTAATTGAGGTTTTGTGTCCGCGTTACAGAATTCCATCGCGACACCATTTCTCCCGTAAAGCTATTCCACAACTATACCAAAAAGTGTGTAAAAATGTAGAGATTGCGCTGAAAAATGCCATTCTGCCCACTGTTCACTTAACCACAGATATGTGGACAAGTGGAAGTGGCCAAACCAAAGACTATATGACTGTGACAGCCCACTGGGTTGGTCATTCACCTTCACCAGCAGGAACAGCAGCAGCATGTACACCACTACGTAACATTTGTCACAGGCAGGCCACTCTTTGTATCACCGGCTTCACTAACAGGCATACGGCTGACAATTTGTTACGCAAACTGAGAGATGTGATTGATGCATGGCTTATACCACTCGGACTCTCCCCAGGGTATGTCATTTCAGATAACGCCAACAATATAGTGCGAGCATTACAGCTGGGTGATTTCCAACATATTCCCTGTTTTGCTCACACCATCAACTTGGTGGTGCAGAGCTTCCTACGAAACAACCGTGAGGTGCAGGAGATGCTTTCGGTGGCCCGTAAAATTTCAGGCCATTTCAGGCATTCAGCCACAGCATGTAGGAGATTACAGCAGCTCCAAGAGCAGTTTAACTTGCCCTGCCACCAACTTAAGCAAGAGGTGGTAACTCGGTGGAATTCCACCCTGTACATGCTTCAGAGGATGGAGGAACAGCGCAAAGCCATCCAAGCATATTGCACAAGTCATGACATTGGGAAAGGAGGGGGGATGTATTTCACTCTTGCACAGTGGGGAATCCTTTCAGTGCTGTGCAAGGTGCTGAAACCATTTGAAGTTGTGACATGTGAGGTCAGTGCAGACTCTGCTAGTTTGAGCCAAGTCATTCCTTTAATTAGACTATTGGAAAAGCAGCTTGAGAAAATGAAGGAGGAGCTGAAAGCAAGCAATTCAGCAAAGTATGTTGGCCTTGTCGATCAAGTACTTAATTCGCTTCACAATGATCCTCGAGTTATTAAGATCTTGAACTCGGATCAGTACGTTTTGGCCACTGTGCTTGATCCAAGGTTTAAAACCTACATTGAGTCTTTACTTGTAAATGAGCGAGATGTGAACTTTTGCAAGGAGCTATTGCTCAGCAAGTTGGCCGCTGAACTGGGCCTCGGCTTGACGACGTGTCCTCCTTCACTTTCTCAAGCTGTTGCTCGTAAAAAATTAAATTTCCAAAAAAGAAGCAGGGAAGACACAGGGGGCAGACGAGAACAATTTAACATCTGGGCTGGTTTGAAGGATTTTTCAAAAAAAAGTGTCACTTTGCCCATAAGTCCATCCAATATGAGTATAAACATGCAAAGGATGGTGGAGGATTACTTTCAAGAGGTAGTTGATATGGAAATGTCAGACAGTCCCTTTCCTTACTGGGAAGAAAAGCAAGCTATTTGGAAACCCATGTACAAACTTGCTTTGCAATACCTAAGCTGCCCACCCTCCAGTGTGTACTCTGAACGAGTGTTCAGCACAGCAGGGAACTTAGTCAGTGATCGCCGTAGAAGGTTACTTCCCAAAAATGTGGAGAAAATGATGTTTATAAAAATGAACTACATCTTCCACGAGGAAGGCCTTCACCATCCAAGACATGCAAGCACTGACTGTTCTCTAATGGCGGATTCAAGCGGCGATGAATTGATAGTCTGTGATGATGACGATAACACTGATGAGGGTGAGGATGAAGCTGAAGATGATGCCGATAACATCTTTTTAAAACTTTCTATGTAAGTGTAGGGTGCAATCTACCCCCAAAGAGGAAAGGGACTTGTGGCATTTCCATATCACATACCATCTTGAAAGGCTGCTGTTAGGGCAATTTATCCTTAAGGGTAGGGTGTCATAGACAGAGTGACCCTAAACTGGCTTTGTCCATTTTTCATAATATTGTACAGTCTATAATGGCTGAATTTTTTAGTATTTTATACAAGTGGAGGGGGGCCTAGAGAGACAGAAACCAAACTGGCTTTCTCCATGTCAATTAATATTGTACAGTCTATAATGGCTGAATTTTTTAGTATTTTATACAAGTGGAGGGGGGCCTAGAGAGACAGAAACCAAACTGGCTTTCTCCATGTCAATTAATATTGTACAGTCTATAATGGCTGAATTTTTTAGTATTTTATACAAGTGGAGGGGGGCCTAGAGAGACAGAAACCAAACTGGCTTTCTCCATGTCAATTAATATTGTACAGTCTATAATGGCTGAATTTTTGGGTATTTTATACAAGTGGAGGGGGGCCTTGAGAGACAGAAACCAAACTGGCTTTCTCCATGTCAATTAATATTGTACAGTCTATAATGGCTGAATTTTTTGGTATTTTATACAAGTGGAGGGGGGCCTTGAGAGACAGAAACCAAACTGGCTTTTTCCATTTCTTTACATATTTAACTATAAGTGTAGGGTGTAATATACATTCAAAGACGATGGCTGCATTGCCAATATGCATAGATGGAGAGGAAGACAATCTGTTTTGTGTGTAGAATAGGCCTACCAACGAAGAATTAAACTGTTTTTTGGGATGATTTATTACCTCAACAATTAGATTACTTGTCTCTAAAACAGTTGGAGCACTAAATTGGGTTAATTTAGGCCCAAAAACATGGATTTTCCCAAAAAATAGCAAAACAAAACCAAACAAAACCAAAACCAAAACCAAAACACGCAATGGAGGTTTTGCAAAACCAAAACCAAAACCAAAACACGACGGTAATCCAGATCCAAAACCGAATCCAAAACCAAAACACGGGGGTCAGTGACCATCTCTATTCGAAATATACATAAGAACATTTATAGAAAAAAAAAGCTAAAAAAAAGGTAAGTAAATAAGAAAAGAATTCCACATCATGTGAATAGATTCATGTTCAAATAGTGTGACTAATGCATGGATACTTTACAATGTAGGAATATAAAACCTGATTAATCACATAAGGTTATGTCTTCTAGTTCCCATGTTCTCAGTCGTTCTCAAACTGTCTCCCACACTAATGACCAGCCAGGGACTTGTCCATGTCTCCAAATATCATCTGTCTGTAAATAGATTTTACAATCTCATTGAAGATATCCGAACATGTTTTTACATTCAATAATATTGATAGGTTAATAAAATATTAATAATGTGTTTTGGGTGTATATCATATAATATAACAATAGTTTACTATAAAGGCCTCTGGCTACAAGATAAGAATTATATTCTTAAAGGGCCACAAAACCTATATATATGTAAACAGTTCACATATTATAGCAGAAATTAAGATCTTTCACATTGTATGTAACATTATGTACAGTGTATCATCTGTTATTAGCCACGTTAGGCTTGCAGCATTTCCCAGCATTATATCGGTGTATCTACACTAAATATGATGGTGATAGGAAAGAAGCCTCTTATCGTGAACAAACTTTAAGGGGGAGGTTCAATTAGACGTGAGGTGTCTCCGGAACGTCAGCAAGTCACCTCGCGGCGGAGATTGGACAGAAATATCCACTTATTTGTCCTTGCACAAAAATGAGTGGAAATCATATTGTAATTGCCAGCAAGTGAATCTCTCCCTAAGGATCTTTAATGACCCACAGAAAATTGTGATCTCTCAATGCTTCTTTATGTGTTGAAGAATGCTTACCTTCATGCGTTTATGTACAATGGCAGATAATATGGATGTCTCTAGAACGGGTGACTCAAAATGGGACACCCTGATCAGTACTGATCAGTAGCCAAGACTGAGTACAAATTACCCTTACAATACCCTTTATATTGTTGTAACATACAGTATTACACTATTGTACATTCTTTCTCTTCCGCATGGTTTGTTTACTATCAGAAAATTCTCTATGATCGCTTGAAAGGACTTGAACATCATACCATCAACCGATATAAGTATTTTTTCCTGTTTTTATATATTCATTAGATTTACTCTACCTATTGTGTATGGGAAACCTCAGCGCAAAAAAGTAATTTACCAATTTTTTTTCCAAGACTGAGTACAGTGTTCTCCCTCTATCATATCAGTGCAAGTTTAACTTAATAAATAGAGTTAATTGCCAACAAGTTGGTGTGGTGTCTCTTATTACATAGCAATACTGCTAAGGTTAAGTTAAAGGTTTATGGTTATCAACTGCTAAGCACTTTACAAACAAATAAGAGACAAGACTACAATGTAATGGTGTTTCTATGGGTGGGGTACGATTTAGCGCTGCTTATAATTCAGACAACATGTATACCGACAAAACAATTCCGATTACAAGAATCGCGATAAGAAGTAAATGCAGACTTACCATAATAAAGACACAATAAATGCCCTACGCGCCTCCTATAGTTTCCGATTGTAATAAACACTGGCAGTTGTAATTTATGTCACTTATCATGGTGACACTGAGATTTACGAATTTAAAGCGGCAATGCCAGCACTCGCCATATGTACAATGTGGAAGCCATTATCACAATTGTTACCCTAACCCTAATTGTAGCCCTAACTCTAACACTAAACCTAACCCTTAGATTAGATTATAGAGGCAACGGGTCTTGGCATTGCAGCTTTAAATCCATAAATCGCAGTCTCGCCATGATAAGTTATGTAAATTACAACTACCTGCATTTACTACAATCGGAATCTATAGGAGACGTGTCGGCATCTACTGTGTCTTTATTACAGTCCCATGCAAGGTTGGTAGCACGGGGCTCCCTTGCCACATGGAGAAAACTGAGTCAAACTGTTTTTAAAATGTCATACATCGCATGCAAAGTTTGCCGTTTGTGTTTTCAAGCCACATCCAATATTTGGTGGTTTGAAAACGCATGTTAAAGGCTGCTTTGTTTTCCCAGCCATTGTCCAAACAGTATTAATCATATTTTTTTAGCATAGCAGTTTCAAAAATATTTTGTCTAATCAGTTAGCCAACCTTAAAACTAAGAAGTCTCTAATGTACAGTCATGGACAAAAGTTTTGAGAATGGCACAAATATTATTTTTCACAAAGTCTGTTGCCTCAGTTTTTATGATGGCAATTTGCATATACTCCAGAATGTCATGAAGAGTGAACAGATGAATTGCAATTCATTTCAAAGTGTCTCTTTGCCTTGACAATGAACTTTATCCCAAAAACATTTCCACTGCATTTCAGCCTTGCCACAAAAGGACCAGCTGACATCATGCCAGTGATTGTCTTGTTAACACAGGTGAGAGTGTTGACGAGGACAAGGCTGGAGATCACTCTGTCATGCTGATTGAGTTAGAATAACAGACTGGAAGCTTTTAAAGGAGGTCGGTACTTAAAATCATTGTTCTTCCTCTGCTAACCATGGTTACCTGCAAGGAAACCCGTGCAGTAATCATCACTTAGCACAAAAAGGGCTTCACAGGCAAGAATATTGCTACTAGTTGTTATGACAACCAGTTTATACTCACACGGTTGCGCACAAGTACAGAAGATGACACACGGAACAGAGGCAGGTCAGCGATCTGCAGACTGAAAGGAACACCGGAGGGGATGTCAGGTATCAGCACGGTCAAGGTCACAGGCAACGGTCCAGAATCCGGAGACAGGCAATGGATCATGATGCAGGGACAGGAAATAGGTGATACACAGGTAGTCAAATCCAAGGTTCACACCAACAATAGCTAGGAGCAGGCTAGGCACAGAAAGACAGAACTATAACTGGCAGGGAGGCTAAGCCCTCCCTGCCTTATATACGGGTGCAGGCCAATGAGGAGAGGCAGTGGTGATCAGCCACCGGAGGCTGTTAATTAATGTTCCCTGGCCTGATTTGCACACGCGTCCGGATGACCCTAATGCCGGGACGGGGCACAAACTACCACAGCGTCTCGTCCATTACCTAGGCAACGGCCGGGACGATACCCGGAAGTTACTTCAAGGAAAGAGATTCAATAGTTGTGAAGAAGGCTTCAGGGCACCCAAAAACGTCCAGCAAGCACCAGGCCGTCTCTTAAAGTTGATTCAGCTGCGGTATCAGTTCACCTTTGCAGAGCTTGCTCAGGAATGTCAGCAGGTACATGTGAGTGCATCTGTACACACAGTGAGGTGATGACTTTTGGAGGATGGCATGGTGACAAAAAGGCGAGCAAAGAAGCCACTTTTCTCCAGGAAAAACATCAGGGAAAGACTGATATTCTGCAAAAGGTACAGGGATTGGACAGCTGACAACTGGGGTTAAGTAATTTTCTCTGATGAATCCCCTTTCAGATTGTTTGGGGACTCTGGAAAAACGCTTGTCTGGAGAAGGAAAGGTGAGCGCTACCATCAGGCCTGTGTCATGCCAACAGTAAAGCATCCTGAGACCATTCATGTATGGGGTTGATTCTCAGGCAAAATTGTGAGTGAGAGCACTCCCTTGGCTAAGAACACAGCCATGAATAAAGAATGGTACCAAAAATTACTCCAAAAGCAACTTCTCTCAACCATCCAAGAACAGTTTGGTGATGAACAATGCCCTTTCCATCATGATGTGTCACTCACCGGACTGTGAGTGCCATTTCCCGTGTATCCAGAAACCGTGGCCGTCCGCCATCCTGAGGGTCTGCGCATGTGCAGCCCTTTCAAACCTTCAGTACCTGTTGCTTTTAATTGATTGGATGATCAGGCAACCCTCCCTATTTAAACCACCTGTGATCATTACCTGGTTGCCTGATCTTGGAGTCTCATTCCCCATGAGCCTCTGAAGGTGTTTCTGTGTTCCTCGTGTCTGCACGCAGCTGATTCCTATCCGCTGCCTCCGTTACTTCTACAGAGTTCCTGCTCACTTCAACTCTCCTGTGTTCATCGTACCTGCACTCAGCTGATTGCTATCCGCTGCCTCCGTTACTTCTACAGAGTTCCTGCTCACTTCCACTCTCCTGTTTTCATCGTGCCTGCGCGCAGCTGATTCCTATCCACTGCCTCTATTACTGCTACAGAGTTCCTGATCGTCTCAACTCTCCTGGGTTTGATCGTGTCAGCTCTCCGCTGCCTCCACCTCTACTACTGGATACCAGACAGCCTCAACTCTCCCGTGTTCTTCATGTTTCCAGTTCCACTTACTACTGCTTCCTGAGTATTGCTTCGTGGATTCTGGATTACCTGCCGTGCGCTGCACTAACCTGATTACCGCTTCCACCCTCCAGTGGTCTCTCCTCCTGCCGGCCTTCAGCCGATCAGGTATCCCTGCACGTCTCTCTGACAGCCTGCTCTCCTGAACCGCGGTATGAATACTTTCCATTGACTTTGCTTGTGTATTGCATATCCATCTGGACTGAGTTGTGTTCTCCTCCGGAGCCTCCTATCCACTGAAGCTATTGTTACTATTGACTTTGTTTCCTATTGCCCGGATAGTTATTGTGACTTTGTATACCTCAAGCAGTGCTTGTCAGTTATCATTGTATTGTGGATATCATCGTGGGATCAAGTTCTGTGTGTCCCGTGTATACTCTGCTTTACATTCATCTCCTCGTGCCCCTCCTCACATATATATAGCAGTGGTACAGCTTGCTGACGCAGACCACTGACTCCTGTTCCCTGTGACACCAGTTTCAAGTATCCTCTCACATAAGCAGTAGTACAAATTGCTATACACAGACCACTGACTTCCCCGTTACCTACCTTCACCTGGATTCCATTCCTTCACTATAGACAGCGGTACAACTTGCTATACGCAGAACGCTGACTCTCACTACCTCCTCACTACTCCTGGACATTCCTCCTCACTATAGCAGTGGTACAACTTGCTATACGCAGACCACTGACTTTCCTCACGTTCCCTTGTCCATCTGGTTCCTCGTGTACATTCATCTACTCATTACCAGCCGCTGCTAGTCATAGACTTTCCTCGAGCATTCTCTCACCATCTGCTGTTTCTCCTGTTCCGTTGTCACCCTGCTACCAGAGAACCATAGCACCAACTCTATTTCTCTGGTAAGTCCATCATCTGGTGATATCCTGGGCAAAGACTCCTAGTGCCCGTGACATGATGGAGCACCTTGTCATAAGGCAAAAGTGATAACTAAGTGTCTCAGGGATCAAAACATCAAAATATTTGGTCTATGGCCAGGAAACTCTCCAGGTCTTAATCCCATTAAGAACTTGTGGTCAATCCTTAAGTCGCGGGTGGACAAGCAAAAACCCACAAATTCTGAAAAAACTTCAAGCATTGATTAGGCAAGAATGGGCGGCCATCAGTCAGTGTGTGGACCAGAAGTTGATTGACACCATGCCAGGGCAAATTGCAGAGGTCTTCAAAAAGAAGGGTCAACACTGCAAATATTGACTCATTGCATAAACTTAATGTAATTGTCAATAACAGCCTTTGACAGTTATGAAATGCTTGTCAATTTACTTCAGTGTTTTTAGACCTTTTTCTCAGTTGTTGCTATGGTATACTGAAGCAGCAAACTTGTGAAAACCAATACTTGTGTTCTTCTCAAACCTTTTGGCCATGACTGTATATGCAATAGGTTAATAACAAAATCCTTGTCAAAGTAAGACTCTTGTAGTTATTAGGACTTACTTCATTGATGGCATAGATATAATTGTCACTTGAACAGGAAAGTCATGCTTTAGAGATTACATTTTAATCTTCAACACACTAATTAACATTTTATTAAATCCATCAGATCATTTTTCCCACTTGAATAGATATTTGGCTTTATGGCATAATTGCAAACTACAATCTTAAAATTGGTTTAATTGCAATGTGTTTATGTATAAGATATTACTTACATGTTTAACTGTGTTCATGTTTTTTTACAGAGCTAATAATCTGCTGCATAGGAAAATTGAGACGTAAGATGTAGGGGATCATTCTAAAAAATGTGTAAAAAGTAATTAAAATGTTATTTAGAAAACTCTTAACTACAGTATGTATGTTTAAAATAGAAATAGGATGCAAAACTGTTATTTCTTTGTTTGCAGAAGAATACAAAAATGTCCCAGAATCCTGAAAAAAAGAAATATTAACCAACATTTGCTAATTGCACAAACAAAATGAAAACTAAATTTACACTGCTGTGTAACCAGCGCTGGTCATGTGTGCGATCACGTACTTAGGAACCAGTATGTTGTGTGGTACCCCACTCCTATTCTGCTTCAGCTATGGCGTGAATGTGTCATCCGCAACCAGATGGATCCCTGAATACTCAAGTACGTAAACACAATAACATAGAGTGGAGACTAGTGATGTGCAGTGCAAATGTCACAGAACAGTTGGTCGCCCGACCATCTCATAGCAAAAATAAACAGTTTTAATTTTACAAAGCCTTTTCCTCCTTCACATATTATAAGGGTTGCAAAGGACATAGATTCAAACACCAAACTCTTCAGCACAGATCATAATGGTTACAAGTACAGCTCTTTATCTGGTTCCTCTTATGGCGGACCACTGAAGGTGGGGATCCATCTCTGCATTTTTCAGCCCTCTCATGGAGCTATCACATAATTGGAGCCTTTAACCCCCTCTGCCACTCCACCTCTGAGGGGCACTTAATAAATGGGAACTCTTTTATCCTTTTATCCTTTAAATGTGCCCTTGCAGAACGCGTCGTACATTTCCACTCGCCGGTAACCTGGGACCATATTTCTTAATTTATTCAAGCAATCGTCATAGATGTTTTTTCCTCACAGTATGGGGAACAGATTAGAATCAATATCTACTATTTATTTGAAAAACAAGATTTTTCCCCCCATGGTTACTTTGTAATTAGTATAACTACAGAAATGCATCCTTGGCTTTAATCAGTGATTTATTGGAATAATTGAAAATCAAAACATTACTCCCGATCTGGTGCTTAGCTGGGCGTCATATACAGTTACACATAAGTGCATTTGTGCGACGTATAAATGATAAAGATTGGTGCATGCTCACAATTTTCTTTCAAATTTAGAGTTGCACATATCTTGCATTTGCATTGCCTTGGACAGGAGGATTGGGAGCATTAAGGTGCATGTGCAGAATAATGGGTTAAGTATGTTCCCTTTGTTGAGAAAGATCAGTGCTACACACTGTCTCCACTACTGGGGGCTGGAGAAACAGTGCTGTCCAGATGCCTACTTCACAATATGCTCTACCAAAAGTACCTATTGCATATGCGCAGAGTCCAGTGTCTTCCTGTTTGTATGTGACACGGTGCTACATGGATGTGCAATACTCAGCTCTAGTATATATACATATGTATTATTTTTACAAGACTGCTCACTGTATTACTTATATTCCTGTAACCTGTGCTCAATAAAGCTAACATTCTGGTTAAGACTGCAAAGTGTGGATTAACATCCTTACGCACATCTGCTGACACCTAGTACAGTCCAATAGACATCTGCTACTAGGATATGTGCCCAGCAATCAAAGTTCGAGGAACATATTGAACAGGAGAAGTAACTTCAAATCAGAGGAAATGGCAAGTATAGCTACTTTATTTGAATTAAGGTGAAAATGTATACCCCAGGTGTGAGCATGGAGTTCGCGAAATTGAGAGGCTCTAAAAATTATTCCACGTGGAAATTCAGTTTGGAGATGCAGTTAAAGCGTGAGACATTTTGGAAGGTCACAAGTGGCCCAGGTGACCGGAATCTCGATGATGTGGATAGGTCCATTGGAACCATTGGCTTAGCTGTGGAACAGCATCTATTCATACTCATACATAAAAGGGAAAGTGTCAGCAAAAGATATGTGGGTTTCCCTGCAGATAGTGTATAAAGACAAAGGTCTCATGAGATATATAAAACTGAGGTGCAATTTGTACAGAACCAAATTACGTGAGTGCAAAGACATGAATGAATACATTGATAAAATGTTATCTGTTTCACAGCAGCCAATGTCCATGGAAGACCAAGTGGATGACTAAGAGGTGTCATGGCTATGTTACAGAAAATTCAATTTTCTTGTAGTGGCATTGAAGACATTTCCTACCAACTTAACTATGGAAGTCCTAAGGGTGAAACTATTACAATTCCAGGAGCGGATAGATGTGAACACTGAAGCTGAAACAACTGTTTTGCTCATTAAGGATACTAAGTTTAAAAAGCCATAGTACAAGTGCTTTATATGTTACAAAATGGGACAAAAGGCCTCAAAGTGTAATTTAAAAATACAGAGTGGTACAAAAAGCAACCGTGATAAAAACGACGAGGCAGCTTTAAATGTGGCAGATGGTCACAGAAAGGACTGTTGGTACATAGATTCAGGAGCCACCAGACACTTCATTTGTAGCAAACACTGGTTTACTTCAATGAGCAAGTGTTCCAATGGAAGTTGGAACAACTACAGTCCGTATGAGGATAGAAGGTAAAACTGCCATTACAAAGAACTTTTATTTGTATCAGATTTAGGAACTAATCTGATTGACATAAGTGAAAACAAAGGTTATAAAGTAGAATTCACCTATGTGCAAAATAAAAGAGGGACTTTAATAGTGACAGCTACCCATTGTCAGCGAATCTATGTCTTAGATACTGAGGCGTGTTATGTGATGGCTACTTCTGACACAAGTCAGATTGTGGAACTGTGGAACAAGCGTTTAGGACATTTTGGGTACGATATTGTGCAGAGAGGTCTGAATGGGATGGTAAAAGGAATGTATTTAAATAATCCTGATAAACCAATATGTGAAAGTTGCACCAAAGGTAAACCAACCAGACAACCCTTCTTGAAGTCAATGACAAGAGCTGAGGCACCATTAGCATTGGTGCATACGGATGGAGACTGAGTCAATTTGTGGTTATCGTTACTTAATGACATTGATGACTATACAAGGATGACTCGAATGTATTTTCTTAAAGCGAAAAGTGAAGTCATATACAAGATCAAGGAGTACAAAACTTTGTCGGAGGCTCAAACAGGTCATAAACTAAAGATTTTAAGATCTGATAACAGAGGAGAATACCTGAAAAAGAACTTTGATGACTTTGTAAAAAAAAACAAAACATAGAGTTCAACATCAGTTGACTATGTCGCACAAGCCTGAACAAAATGATGTAAGTGAGCATGCAAATCATACGATAATTGAGAGCACGTGCGATGAAGTGACTCTGACCTAGAAAATAATTTTGGGCTGCAACAGTACAAAGAGTGATTTATTAAAAATACTATGCACCCACTGTTGCAGTAAAAGGCAAGAAAACAAATGAAAAGTGGTCTGGAAAAAATTCTAATGTCAGCCATCTTAGGGTGTTGAATGCAAAGCATACATACACATCCCTAAGCAGAGAAGGTGTAAATTTAAATCACAAGACTGTATTCTGCTTGCCAATTGTCTTGAAAGTAAAGGCTACAGGCTTTGGGACATTGTGTGAATGAGAAAACACATTAAATCCAGAGACAATATATTTTATGAAACAGCATCACCTAGTGGAGAAATAGGACATGAAGTTCAAGAAAAGGTAGTAATAGTTGAAATACCCACATCTTCCAGTGTGTCTGAGTCAGAGACTTTAAATCTTGATAACCAGCAAGAGAAAAGAACTTCTGCAAGAATTAATAAATGAAAACCTTCAAGGAGATATAGTGAGGAATAAACCAACATTGTTAAAGTTAAATACAGACAAATTGATTGGCCATTACAAAGCTAGTGTTGTTTCAAAGGGTTTAACTTAATGGTCCGGAGTTGGTAATGGGGAAATCGTTTCTCTTGAGGCAAGGTGCAGTACACTTCGTTTAGTTATTGACTTATTGACTTTGCATGATTTGTTGCTCTACCAATTTGATTAGTTAAAATCTATATGAAGCCTCCAGAGCAGTATAATAAGAACACATATCCAGAAGGAGAAGTATGTTTATTAAAGAAACCTTTGTACGACTTCAAGCAAAGTGGCTGGTGTGACATCAAGCTAGACACTATGTTGATTGACATGGACTGGGACTGATCGCTGTCTATGCCACAAAATGATAGATGGAAAGCTGTTCATCATTGTTGTATATGTGGATGACTTGTAGCTTGCAGATCAGAAAAATCACAGACAGTATAAAAAGTTTGTTGAGAGAAAAATTCAGATTTAAAGACTTAGGTTCTGCACATCACCTATTGGGAATGATGATTTCACAAAATCTGAATTCTGAGAATGACACCAAGGATCAACAAAGTTACATTGAGTCTATACTTTCTTAAGTACGTGATGACAGATGCTGAACCAGTAAATACCCCTGTTGGTAAAAGTACAAAATATACGTCTCCAACAAGTGAATCTGAAATAGAGATGAAAGATATCCCCTATCAGAATGTAATTGAAAGTTTATGTATGCAAGTGTTGTCATCAAAACATCACACATGTACAGTAGTGAGTCGAGCGAGTCAATTTGCAATAAGTTCCAAAAAACAGCATTGGACTGCTGTTAAGAGAATCCGATTACTATCTCTGAAGTTCTCAAAATTAAAATCTTCAGAACTAGAGATTTTCTGCCATGCAGATTGGGAAGCAGGTGAAGATGATCGTCGTTCGTATACCCGTTTGGATTAACAGGCACAGAAGTCAGCTGGGCAAGTAGGAAGCAGCCTACAGTTGCTCTTTCAATTACCAAAGCATTGTATATGGCTTTGAAAGACGCTTTATTGATTAAAGAGATTGTGTGAACTACATCTTTTAAATAGAGTGGAGATCATCAACATTAGATGTGCTAACAAACGTACTATTGATCAGTCAGCAAGACCAAGCATCATGGCAGGTCTAAACATATTTCCATTAGACATTTTATTTGAGTAAGCTTGCAAGCAGGGCCTTCTCACCTCTTTGTGTGTATTACCCAGTATTGTTTATTGTTTATTACTGTGTTTTTTCCCAAATATAAAGTGCTATGGAATTTGCTGGTGCAATATAAATATAATTATAATAAATGTTGAAGATTATGATTTGTGAAGTTATTGAGAGTAAGTCAATTAGTGTAAGCTGCATTGCAACCAAGTAAAATGCACCTGATATGCTTACGAAAAGACTTACTTCACAAGTGTTGATTACATGTCGTACAAAATGTGGTTTGGAATGTTATGAATATTTATGCTTTTGCTGATATTATATGTTGTAGTAACCCCTTGTTTTGGTTACAGGAGAACCACATAAAGGTTTACTGACAAAGTTAATTCATGTGTTTTTGTAGAGATATCTCTAAGTTACTGGGGACCGGAGGTGCAATGCCATCTGGCCTGTCCAGATGACCACTCTACTGCGCAAGGTCCGGTGTCTTCCGGTGTGTATGTGACACGGTGCTGCATGGACATGCAGTACTCAGCTCTAGTGTATATATACTGTAAATATATACCACTTTCACATGACTGCTCGCTGTATTATCTCTCCCTGTATCCTATAAAGCATCAATGTGGTCAAGACTGCAACGTGTGGATTATCATCCTTACATCTGCTGACACCAAATACAGTCCAATAGGCATCTGCCAATACGTTTGAAATGTGTTTTAATTTGAGTTACACGGTTCTTCAAATGCTTTTGCTATGAGATGTAATATTTGCTCCTAGATGAACCAGGTGAAAGTTTGATAATGTTTAATGCATCAGATGCATCCAAATGTTAGATTTAAGGTTGCACATATCTTAGGACATGTACAACTCAAAATACAAATGTGAAGCGCAAGTGTGCATCATTGCTCATAGTCAAATCGAGCATTTTTAGCAGGTGTCGTGTGTAAAAATGCAACTTACATAAAATTTGGTGCTGTAAGTTTGTGCACACTTTAAAGCAACATTTTGTGTTGCGCATCTTATACTTGCAAAGAAAAAACACAGTGCTGAGGATGACCAAACTTTTAAATATTAAAGTACCAACACAGTAAAAATAATTAAATATACAGTTTATTATGAATACAAATTAAAAAAAAAGATGTTGCTTGCTGAAAGTATACAATTTCCAAACCCTCTGAGGAAATTTCCTAGATGGTTAAGAAACCAGTTAGGACATTTTTATGACATTCTTTCGGAGCTCATGAAAGGATGAAAGAAATGTTTTTTCACACTGAATTGGATATCCATACTGTGGTCATCAGTTGCAGTATAGCAACTGATTACAACTGGCAACTGCAGCTTACTTTTGATACCCTGGTATCAAAGGTAATTGATGGTGGAACTTCTCTGTAGCTCGACCCCATGATGGAACTGCCTCTCCTTTCTACAAGAGTGAGATGGACTATCAGTGAATAAATTGATAGTTAATTACACCTAGCAGAGACCTGTGCCCACCACTGTTTGTGGTTGAATCAGATTGCTGATTACAGGTTACTTCAAATGTGCAGTCTCACATGCATGAGGCTTTAGTCCTAACTTTTTGAATAAAGAACTTATTTAACACAATTCTGCATTCAATAATGTTATATATATATATATATATATATATATATATATATATATAATATATTATGTGAGAATAAACTAGAGAACAGACATTCAATGGAGTTCCAGTCGTATGTGAATTATGGCGGTGATACTTTCAAATGATATTTAGCAAGAAAGGGCATATACAGGAAAACCGTGTGATGCATTGCATTTTGGCCACACGTGACTGACTAAGATACATTTGGTGCAAATTTACAAATTAATGATCATAATAGGCCCATTTTAGTTATGAATGTATGTATACAGCAGATTCAAATTTGCTAATATCTTTAGACACATGCAAAAAAAAAACACAAACTCAGCAGTATACAGTGTATTAGGTCCCTTCTCTCAACCTAAAATTGCGGTGTAAAGTATGTTGTAATCCTATATCATTTTCTTTTAAGAATTCATCTATATTACCATATCTACCATAAGAATAGACATATAGAAAATATACCAAACATTTATTTTTAACATATTAATACATTACGAAGATTAAAAAAAAAGCAGGAGAATTTGCCAATGTCGTTAAGCTTTCTTAAACAAAGGCATGGATAGTATATTTTCCTA
Source organism: Mixophyes fleayi (assembly GCF_038048845.1). Taxonomy (NCBI): domain Eukaryota; kingdom Metazoa; phylum Chordata; class Amphibia; order Anura; family Limnodynastidae; genus Mixophyes; species Mixophyes fleayi. The sequence continues at coordinate 92,774,202 of NC_134404.1, read as the reverse complement.
AGTGTTTACTTAAAGAAAGAAATATAACAACTAACCTAAGGAATACAAATCTACCAATACTACATTTTCTACAGTACATACATAAAAAAGAAAGATTTCATTTAATTATAACAACGTAGTTGATATTTTATTGGCAACATGCTCAGATTGTGTAATCTGCAAAATACTTACTTCAAATACACATCTTTTTATCCATTCTAGATAAGAAAAATCAAGTGATTAAGAGTTTATAGGCCTAAGGACACATTACCTATATGTACAATAGAAGCAGCCAGTTTTTGGACATATATAATAATCAGTATACAGTAGGAACTAGGGACACAAAGGACATATATGAGATAAGAGTTCCACAGGTAACTGGAAAAAAGGTGGTGCTGTTACTAATTAGATTCTGTCATGTTTCTCTAACAGTTTAGAAAATGGAAACATACTTCGGATTAGTTGTTCAAGACAAGACTAGCGGCTTTCATGAATATCCCTCACTATGCCTCAATGGTGTCACTAGTTTCTACTGAATTGATACATTCTTATTTTAAAAAAAGTATTGTTGTAAAACAGACATTTTTATTCGTAACAAAAATATATAAAGGAAAAGCAAAGGAAAAAAACAGAAAAAGTTAAACCAGTTGAGTAATAGGGTTTGAGGCACCTTGTGTCTCCGAGATACTCTAATACTACCTATATAAAAATAAAAAAACCTTACACCCAGAAGATGATTAGTAGCACATTTCTCAATAAATGGAGTTCTAACTCTCACACAGCCCTAAAACTTGCATTTCCTTTATCTTACTAGCCACAGCAAGGGACAATTAAAAGGTATTTGGAGTTATGGTTTAGGAGTCCAATGATGGCCAAACGGGCAGAAACGTCACTGGCAATTTTGGCAAATTGGGCTGTGTGTGACTCAAAGTTGAGCGCAGAGCCTAGAAGTGATTTAAAGCATGCTATTAAATGTGGTTGTCAGGTGACTATCCGCAGAGGACTACCGTGATATATGCCTGTGTGCAGCCAACTGCTGATGCACTGCCAGACATGATGTGAATCACAAAACAAGCCTGAGTGGTCAAATATGACATTTCATAACTCATCTGCTGCTCAGAGAAGCAGAGTGGCAGGAGAAGCCCATGTATGGCAACTTTTGTAATTAAATCAGGGACTCGACTCATGACTTACGATGCACCAGTGAACATTCAAGCAGGGTTATGGCTCTCTTAAGTATTCTGTTATGGCACAATCAATGATCAGGCATAAGCAATCAGGATTTTGTAACCACATAACAAATGCCAGTTTGAAGTATAAGGGTCTGGTTTATAGTTAGACACAAGCCCATTTGCACCACGTAAAAATGTGACTGGCGTACGATGTATCACACTGTGTGTGTTCATGGAACTTGTGGCCTTATTTTGAGTCAAATATATTCTAAAAGTCCTCTTACACTTGGAGAGTTGGATCATGGGTATTAATGTGTAAATTCAGCACAGTAGAGGCATGGAGATGCATCACATTTTGACTTATACACGATTAAGATACGCCTTCAAGGAGGCAAATCTTTGAGCATCCCGTAGGTCTGGTGAAGTTTCTCAGTTGATGACAATAATACATATAACTTAAAGTACAGCTGCAAAAACATAGGTGCATGCGTTTGTATACAATATGCATTTTATGGTGAAAGAAAAAATCTCAATTTTACGCTAAACCATAAACCATATGCTAAGCAGCTACATCAAGGGGCAATTTAGTGGTGACTACAGATAAAGCTGTAGAAGCTACTGTACTGTGTAGAGATGTTACAGTTATGGCTCTTAAGTTTTAGCAGACTCATAAAAACAGACACACAAAATGCTTATTAACTTTGCAGTAGAGATGGGCCTGCCCGAACTTCACCTATCCGAGTACTGAGCCGAGCACGCTTGGTACTCTCGCGACACTTCAGATTTGAAATTGAGGCAAAACGTCATCACGCAATATTTGAAATCCATAAATACCAGCCTCCACAGCAATCCATCGCCATTTGACAGAGGGAGAGAGCAGGGTTAGGTCGCAGGCAACATTAGAGCAGTGAACATTAGAGCAGGGAAAGAGCAATTATTCTTGCAATTCTTCTAGCAATTCTTCCAGCAGTAAGAGAGCAGGATAGAGGCATTTTTGCAAACATTACCAACTGTTTGGGGTGTCATATTCCCTCCTACAGAAACTATTTTATGGCTGCAGAAAGTCTAATCTAGGAGCACTATCTTTTGAATATTTTAAAATACAAGTGTTTTGGGGTGTCCCATATTCCTCAGTGTGAAACTACAATGTTTCTGGTGTTGAAAGTCTTATCTGGCAGCACTATCTATTTAATATTTTGCACTACAATTGCTTTGGGCTCATTAAATTGGATTCAAAGCAGTCCACATATGAGCAGGATCAGCAAGCAGGTGCTGGCACCAGTCCTGATGGTAGTGTTCCCAGTATGTCATCTGGTAAAGCCTATGTAAAAGTACATAGTCATTTTAAATCAAGCAAAAAAAACACACAAAACAAAAAATTGTTGAAGCGAAAAAGAATTTTAACTGAGGAAAAGTTAACTGCCGATAAAAAAAAAAATTGCGAACATGCCATTCTACACACGCAGTGGCAAAGAAAGAATGAGGCCTTCGCCTTTCTCAATAAGTGACAGATCAAAAAATGTTACTGAGCCTTCTGCTTGTACGGTCACTCGTGACTAAGCAAGACCAAGTAATTTGCAGTCCAAAAGTGGTGCACAACTACTGTTACGTGTGAAAGCCGAGCTGCAAGATAACAGAAAGGAATTAGGGGAAAATATATGCTCAGCATCAGAAATGACACCAATCCCTGTGGAGAGTCCATCCACCAGTGGTATGTGTAATCGTGACCATTCTGTTAGTGTGCCCATAAAGAAGGGCCCTTTCATTTCTGATGATGTGTGCCTGAACAGCCTGAGTGTAGTCGGTAATACACCAAGTGAGGATGACACTTTGGAATTAGAAGAGGATGAGGGGGAAATTTGGGTAGCCGACAAGGGCGCTGATGAGGATGTGGTTGATTGTGTAAGTCCTGCACCAGTGGCAGCAGTGTGGCACCAGTGGCAGCAGTTCTGGCACGTGAGGTTCTTGCACCAATTTGCACTTTCCAAACGCAAGCAGGGATGATGCAGGTGGCAGACCACAACAATTTGACATCTGGGCTGGTTTGAAAGATTTCACCAAAAAATGTGTGACCTTGCCCATAACTCCAACCAAATCTTCTATTAACATGCAAAGGATGGTGGAGGGCCTAGCAGGGATTAAACTGTATTTTTCCTAATTTGCACCAATAAGGTTTGGGTGTAATATACACCCAAAGACGAGTCCTCAATTGCTAAGAGTCATTGATGAAGAGGAAGACAAGCAGGCTTGTCTGTAGAATTTGCAGGCAAATTCTACTGCGTTATATAGGTAACACCCAAAGAGAAGAGCTCCATTGCTAATTGTAATTGCTGAAATAGAAATAATAGGGCTGACAGTTTTGGTCTAAATCTGCAGTTACATTTTATTGTATCATAGCTCACTCAGAAACAGGAGAGGTCGCAGGGTTCAGTGCTAATCTTCCTCAAACAATACTAATTCATCCCCACTGGAATCCACCATCATAGAAGTCTGTGTACTATGATGTAATTGCCGATAATGGCCTTCCAAATGGAATTAGTAGTTAATTTTAGGGCAGAGCTGCCACAATTTTTGGGCAATTCTTTTAGAGCAGAGCAAATATCAAAATGTTGTGCGGACTCATCTGCATCACCATTGGGTGTCTTGGGAAAGCCAATTTTTTTCCAACAAGCAGTTGCCAGAGAAACTGAAGGAGAAGACATTCTTACAAGATGTTGATAGCTCTTGGATCCTTTAATCTACAATTAAAATATAGTTAGCACATTTACTTTGTTTTATTTCATATCTTAAATTTCTGTAGCTCCTTGTCAAACTGTATTATTAAGGCAATCACTTAACTCAAGCTAACCGTGTCTGCACTCTCTTCACAGGTGACTACTTCACTGGACTAAAGTACATTCCCCTCAAATTCTAGTCTTCTTGCAGCTGCTGCATTCTCCTACATGCTGTTGCAGAAAACCGAAATTGACCCAAAATTTTTCGGGACACAACCAGCATCTCCTGCATGTCATTTTTTAAAAGTTCTGTACCACCAAGTTGATTGTGTGAGCAAAACAGGAAATGTGATGGAATACCACCCCACTGTAATGCTTGAACAATATTGGTGTCGTTATCAGAAATGACATATCCTCAGGAGAGTCCAAGCAGGATTAGCCATGTTTCAATGACATACCTTAGTTTTTGCAACAGATTGTCAGCTGTATTCCTCTTAGTGAAGCCGCTGATACACAGAGTAGCCTACTTCTGAAAAATGTGATGTACTTGGGTACATGCTGCTGCTGTCCCTGCTGGTGAAGGCGAATGACCAACCCAGTGGGCTGTCACAGTCATATAATCTTTTGATTGCCCAGTTCCGCTTGTCCACATATATGTGGTTAAGTGTACAGTGGGTAGAATGCCATTTTGTAGCCCAATAATTAAATTTTTAGGAACCTTCCAGTACAGGTGAGTAATAGCTTTTCTAGTAAAATGGTAAAGTGATAACATTTGGTAACGGGGAAAGACCTCAAGTAACTGTCTAAAACCAGCCGCATTAATAGTGGACATTGGACGCAGATCTAATACTAGCATAGTACCCAGGGCGTCTGTGATCCCCTTCAGACTGGGTGACAGGTTTCATACTTGCTTCCTCTTGCAAAGGATTGTTTAACTGTCAATTGTTGCTTCGGAGGATATTGATGATGAAGGTGTTGGGGGTGTAGATTGCAGGTGCTGGGATGTATATGAGAGAAGGGAGGTAGATGATGCTGGACTGCTTATTGTTATTTTTTTTAACCTAACTTTCTGATTTTCCCAACAGCTTTCCATGAACTCGCTGAAAAATGCCGTAACATGGATGAAGATCCTAGATGGTTAAGGTCCCTACCTCTACTGAGGGTAATTTTAAAAACACAACAAATGGCTAGACAACTGTTGTCAGGATTTGTGTAAAAATAATTCCATACTTAAGAGGTGGATTTTTGGTCTTATACCAGGCATGACAATGGCCTTTTTCTTATCACTGGCAAGAACTGCAGCAATTTTTCTTTGAAAGTGTATGAAAATCATATTGTGACCTATGAGGTGGTAAAAATTGAATGGAAATGACTGGAAATTAGTGTTAGTGAGGTTATTAATAATGTAGGTACAAAATAATACCTTAATTAACTTATTTTAGCCCCAAAAAATATTTTTTTTTAACAAATTGCAAAACAGAACCAAACAAAACCAAAACCAAAACACGCAAGGGCGGTTTTGGCAAAACCAAAACACGAAGGTAATCCATAACACAGGGGTCAGTGACCATCTCTACTTTGCAGTCTATTTTTAACATGTTACAACTCACTTCTCACAGATTGAGGTCAAGCCAGTCTAAGTAATTGTCAATTATATGATGTGCCAAAGAAAAATCAAAAGGCCAAGTGTTCATAAAAAGAATACCATGGAAAGTATCATAGTGAGCATGTAATACATGTACCCCAGCTTTTCTAAGTCTTGACACATACATAAAGCCGTCATCTCTTAAGACATCATACATGCACGTAATTACATAAGTCAGTGGCAGACCTTTCAACTTGTCATCTTCTAATAGCAAGGGAGATGCTCTTGTATCCAAAAGTCCTGGGTACTTTTTAACAAAAATAGAGTTTCCCTTTTCAGGCATATTGTAAACATGATTTTTTTTCAGATTTTCAGGCAACAAAGTACTCCAGTTTACAAACTTTAGAAACTGAGCTTCTTGAGATGATATGTGCTTGTTAGACAGCATGGCTTCAAATAATCTTCGATCTGTGGTGAAATATTCACTCCAAAAACACACCATCAGTGTCTTGGAGAGTATAGGCAAGTTGCCATTCTGTTGGAAAGAAGGAGTGTTTAGATCCAGGCTCTGGAGAACTGGGTAGATTAATACTTGAATCTTAAGTTTCACTTTGACTTCTGGGTCATGCAGCAGCTGAAAAAATAAAATCTTTGTTTTAATAAACAGTCAAAATCAGTGCCTATGTACCAGCCAGCAATTATTCCATTACATGTGGACAGAAGATGTTTATTTTTGTTGTGAACATGACGACACTTCTGAGTGCTTTCCATTTTATGTGAATGTTACAAAATCTATTTTTGTTACTGTAGAAAAAAAATTAATCATGCTTAGAATGTGTTGCTTGTGGAATTCATCCACTTGCAGGAAACAAACACATGACATACACGCACATCCATTTTAAGTAAACATAATAATTTATAGAATATTTAAATCCATTATTTAATGGATGAAACGTGGGTAAAGTGTTCTTTTTAGTTATTTTGATTATTTTTTTTGCCTTTAGCAGTCATGTTCAGCAGCTTTTAATGTACTTCCTTCAGGGCTTCCTCGCCCATGTATGTGTGGATATAATGTATATTTACTAAACTGCGGGTTTCAAAAAGTGGAGATGTTGCCTATAGACACCAATCAGATTCTAGTTGTCATTTTGTAGAATGTATTAAATAAACAATAACTAGAATCTGATGTGGCAGGCTCTTTTACAGATCACAGGGAGAATACATAGCACACAATTAACTCTGGATCTATAACATCAACTAACAGTGCTCTGCTGGGCCTTGTGTAGGTTATACAAACAGTAAATACAGTACATAACTAGGATATAAGTAATTAACACCATAATACACTATCTGCTACTTTAAGAGACACCCATCTTACCTCTCTCACAGCCAACTGTCAGAGTAAAAAGAAACTTATCAATATCCAAGAGGCTCTAAGCTTTGGGCTAGATTTACTAAGAATCGAGTTTGGTGGCGGTTTGAAACCGGAAATAACTATATTTATTAGTTATTTCCTATATGACAGTCATATAACAAAAATCTAATTTCCTATATGACTCGGTCCATAAGATTGACTAACTATCCCTAAACTTATCCTTTAAAATGTAACTCAGTCCCAGAACAAAGGTATATATCATTAATCTTCAGGACTTCCCACCTGGTCCCTGACTAACTAAACTAATATGTAAATTTGGCTCAGTCTTTCTAGTAAAACAGGTATAACAAGTATAACAAAATTAAAGGGTACTTGTCAATATATAGCTTCTGGTCCAGTTTCAGGAATCTCTCCAGGATCAGGATACAGGTATTTAAAATGGTGAGAAAGAGGTCTTATCTCTTGCTGGTCAGCTTTAATATTGTACTTCCATTGCCAGAAGAAAGACAGATTTATTACTACCACTCCTCTTCCTCTCATATAAATCTCTGTTTTTCAGACCTGGGATGCCCAAAGAAAAGAGCGTCTGGAATAGATAATGCAGAAAAATGTGCATCGAAACCATGTTTAATTTTCTCTTAAAAGTCGCTTCTCTGGCATGAAAGAGGTAGGTGATGGAGGAGGTGGACGAGATCTGAAAAATGTTAGTAAGCTGTTTGGGATTGCAGGAATGTGTGGATACGAGAGAGCATCCTTGAACTATTCTAGGGTATGTTTATAGCGTGTGAAGTGCTGTGTGAATGGACTTTGATAATGGGGGCTTTTGTAGCCAGAGCAGAGGTGAATGGGTTTGATTAGTATGTAGCCTGGGTCCATGAAGAAAGAGGTGGATATAAGAGGTAGCAGAGAAGCAAAGATGTTGATCTATATTGTGATGATTACTGCATACGTGTGTAGGATATAGGTCAATTAGCAACACACTCTTTGGTCAACATAAAAAAATGGCCCAGTCAGTGCACTTCAATGTGCACGCCTATTGCAACGTGCACAGAGATAGAGATGTGCAAAATTGTAAGTTTCACATCAAAGTCCAACCTTCTATCCTTTTAGCAACAACCCTTTCATTAAAATACATTTTTTTTCACCTAAAACACTATTCTGTTTAGTCTCATTTAAATCTAATTTAAATCATGGCAGTGTGAGGACACTCAGCCTCTCTATATTACAGGTGATAAATTTGTGTGTTTGAAGCTCAGAGTGCCTGAAAATGTGCTTCTCCACTGAAGCGCAGCAAGAGCCGATCTCTGCCAGTTTTGGGCTGCATCAAAATTCAAGTCCTTGTGTTAAGTGGAATCATTCATTTACCCCTCCACAAACATAACAACACCACAGCCGTCTTGTTCTGTAAACGTATGCACATCAGCAGGGGCGGATTGAGAACTTAAAGTGGCCCTGGAAAAAAATTCTTGAAGTGACCTCAAGTAGGCTGGTCCAAATCAACTGTGGGTGGGGCTAAAACACAAAAGTAGGCGGAATTTAGAACTACTGGAACTCGATTGTAGTAACAATTAGGGAAACCTATATGTGATGACTTAAGACACAGTGGGTCATTTCTAAAGCAAAGCAGGGAAAAAGCTGCCAGTCCTGTGCTATAAAAATACATGAATCCTTTTACATTATCTGTGACTGGTTTATGCCTCTGTGCTCAAACTTCTTTAGTTGCCTACTAACACATCCTTACAAAATTCCCTTCATAGAAACATATCTGACTCTGTTTAATAAGTTTAACTATTAGGAAACATGTTGGCAGAAACCTATTTGATCAGTCTGCCAGAGCAGCATATGAGCACTTCACCGCACTGATGTATCTTTCCCTAACATCATGAGCCAAAAACTAGCAGTCAAATCTCTCTCTTTAATATTTAAAAATGTGTACTGTGTGTTTCAAAAAATGCATTCAAAATAATCCTTATAATAAATGGCTATCCAGTGCGATCACCAGAAAGGTAAACTGCTTCAAGCATCTGCAAGAAAACACTTTTTTGATAACAATTGTGTATGAGCCCTAATTGTGCCCAGTGATTGGTGGTGGTTTGATTTAATAACAGTGCAGGGAGGGTTGGCAGACAATGGCCTAAGTGAAGGTGAGAGCTATTTCAAGGGTTTGCTGGTGATATAGTAAGTTTAATGTAGGCAGGATTAATTATATTGTCAGTACAATGGGGGCTGGCCATATGTTCAGCAAAGTGATCTGAGAATGGGACCAATGCAAGGTAGAAGGCAGGCAATGGAATCAAGGCGAAAACCCCTAAAGTATCGCTAGAGCTGGAATAAGGCTCCGGGGAGCCCGGGGCACTTAAGACATGGAGGTTATCCTATATGACAAATAAACAGGCAAAACTGTGTGCACTACTGTTAGGTACACGCAGTTCTGCCTTCACAAGTAGTACAGTGTGAAGTGGGACATACCTACCAACTGTCCTTTCAGTCAGACCAAATCCTAAGCAAGACAGTCACCCAAATTCTGGACTGTCCAACCAGATTCAGGACAGTTGGCAGACTGTCCTCCTCTCTCCTACCTGTTCTTGTTACTGTCACCACCTGTGGCTGCTGGACCAGTTGCTGTTTGTCTAGATCCTGGAATGTTGGAGGCCCTATTTGGAAAAAAAATGGGTACATGAAATTCAGAAAACTCCAACCATCCCTGGCATTTAATCAATAGCACCCACATTTAATAATTAGGCCTATTTCCCTCCCTCCACACAGCCCCAGCAATAAATTAATAACATTTACATTTAATATAACCATTTTCCAAACACATCACGGCATTAAATAATTAATATTCACATTTAATAAATAGCTCTCCTCCCCAAACTCAGCCCCACATTCAATTAATAGCCCCAAACCATCCCAGCATTAAATTAAAGGTCCCTTCACTCCATTTTAATTAAATAGGCCCCAGTATTAAATGAAATTGTCCCACCAATAAGTTAAATTGCCCCACCATCACCCCACAAATAGCACCCATTAAATAATTAGCCCCAACCTGAACTCCACCATTAAATTAATTCCCTACCTCCCACCCATGAACTATTAAGACAGCCCCCCTCCCTTCCCTCATATCACACAATATAGTAAGACCCTCCCATTCCACCCTTTAGCAGCCCCCACTCCTATCCTACATACCCTTTAGCAGCCCCCACTCCTATCCTAAACACCCTTTAGTAGGCCCAGTCCTATCCTACACACCCTTTAGTGCCCCCCCTCCTATCCTACACACCCTTTAGTTGCCCCCAGTCCTATCCTACACACCCTTTAGTGGCCCCCCTCCTATCCTACACACCCTTTAGTAGCCCCCCTTTACACACACACGCACACACACTTTAGCAGAGTGACACACACACACACTTTAGTAGAGACACACACACACTTTAGCAGTGACACACACACACACTTTAGCAGAGAGAGATTCACACACATACACACACACACACACACACACACACTTTATAACAGAGAGACAGACACACACACACACACTTTAGCAGTGACACACACACTATAGCAGAGGGAGATTCACACATACATACATACATACATACATACATACACACACACACACACACACACACACACACACACACAGACACACACTTTATAGCAGAGAGACACATACACTTTAGCAGAGAGACACACATACACTTTAGCAGAGAGACACACACATACACTTTAGCAGAGAGACACACACATACACTTTAGCAGACATACACTTACCTGGCTCCTTCTGCAGACTCCCCTCACGGCACACATGGGACGGCAGCTGTCATGTGACACGTCCCATGTGACCTGTGTAGGAGACTGCAGCCACAGAGAGGGGAGAGACGATTATCCGTGGCCACATTAAGGTAGGTGGCTGGTCCCAGAGGAGGAGCCAGCCACCTAGTACCACATTGCCCCCCCATCCCCCGCCGATCTGCGCGGGGGGGGGGGGGGGGAATGTAGGCGCTACACACTTTTTTTTTATATATAAACCCATAAAAAGACCCTAGTCGGCCTCCTGGGACTGTTCCCGGTAGGTTACATTGCCAATCTGCACATCAGTGAAAGTCTAGACTCACTTGAGACATATGGCATGTCTAAAGCTGTTTTTGACTGCAGAATGCATTTCATGAGCACATTTTACAGGCCGCAGTAGTGGGTGGAAGGTGATGTTAATATGCTTCTTTAGATTAGTGTTACAAAGAGTAAACCAAATGCTATGATTAGATTCTATGAATGGTATAGGAACCTGGCTTAGCAGAGATATTGCTGGGAACTTGGAAGAAAAAAATAAATAAGTGAGGGAGATAAGGCGGCCATGGGATTTTAAAAGTGTGAGGTGACAAAAATGGTTTGTGAATAGGAGTTAGAGCCAGGTCAGCTGAGAGGAAATTCAGGCGTCACCACAATGGGTTCCTGGGAGCCCCTTGACTTCATGCACAGCCTCTGCATACACTGGTGCTGTGTGTGCAGCCTACAGGGTGTGACCGCATGGACGACTATGAAGCTATTGGTCCATGCACTCACCTATCTGTGTTTTCTCCCTTCCTATCAAATGCTGCACATCTATAGGGTGGATGGGGCTAGATCCATGGCAACTGTCCCATTTGTCTGGATAATAATGCACCACTGCCAGGCAAGTTATGGCCCAGGTTTGTATGCCTTGTGGTTCCTGGTTTGGGCATTTAATCAGAGAGAGGGAAGAAGGAGGTAATGAAGTGAAACAAACCAAACATGTTGGTAAACTTATAAACCAGACAGCACAATTGATCAGGAGGCAAAATTGATGTGTCCTTTGCACCTGCAGGTGGATATCCTGTGTCAGTAGAAGCCTGTGCCTTAAACACCCAGTGCCTCACAGGTAAGACATGTTCATGATATTTTCCAAGTTGATATTTTTAGTCCATTCTGCTTTTGAAGAGGTCGATTTGAACATTTTGATTCCAGGGAGCATTTCTTGCAAGTCTCTCTAGTGCTACAAATTGGTATAAATACATATTTATTAGACTAAAGTAACTTTGTAACTTACGATGTGACCTAACTAACTACTCTAAAGATATATGGTCTGAATTAAAATGAGCAAATCCAGCTATTGGATGCAAACTATGCACCTGAACCACGAACGAAAGTACTATACACTTAGAACCACCAATAATTTTCACCTATGCAACTACTTGTTCTCTCCAAAAGTAGTCTCATTATGTTATCATTTTTCTTTTTGGTGATCATTTCACTATTGAGAGCACCAGCTGGTGGGTAATACGTTATTCAAATTGATTGGAAATTACAAGCTTAAATATTCTGACCGGACACAGCTATTCTGTCCTTCTGATGTAAATGCTTTTATGCAGAGAAATACGTTAAGGACTCTTACATTGGGACAACACACGTCTAAATATAAAATTAATGTGGTTATTTCCTCTGCTGGATACAAGCAATTACTGTTTATTTGTTTTTTAAATGTGGAGCCTGTCATTTATCTTAGAGGAGTGGTGAGAATTTACTGCTGGTTGTCTTTGTTGCTTCTGAGATAATTTACTGGTGGAACATTTGACTGTTCCAACTTTATACATCACGCCACTGTTGAATTAAAGATTATCTTGGCTCTCGCCAAAGGATTCCTACCGCTTTGGGACTCTGTGTTCCTAACATATCATTATCATTTATATACGCCTATCATCATCATCATCATAATTTATTTATATAGCGCCAACATATTCCGCAGCGCTTTACAATTGGGGACAAACATAGTAAACTAATAAACAAACTGAGTAAAACAGACAAAGAGGTGAGAAGGCACTGCTCGCAAGCTTACAATCTATTGGACAATGGGACAATGGGAGTTTGACACATGAGGTTAAGTCTACATTTGCAGTCAGCGCAGACATACTGCAAAGGTAAAATTGACTCACTTATGCTACTCCCATTTACAATTATATGATACTTTGCATGATATGAGGCGTTTTGTTTCATAATTAAGAATTCTGTATTAAACTATTAATACATGTATGGATTTTATCATCATATAACTTCATTGGTTTTTGTGATAAGTTGCTTTATGATTTATGACCCACTACTTGTACAGACTTCACACCCCACAGCAAAGTGACTCCAGATCTCTGAACTCATAGGACAATATGCTTCCATCCATAACGAAAACCTCAGTTTTATTACTTTAGCTTATCTTAATGACATATTTCCCACCCCCCTCTTGTACAAATTTCTTGATGTAACAACTCTTTAATGTTATGCTCTTTTCTTAGTCATTCATTTGTAAAGTTGCCTGATGAAGGAGCCTCTAATCATTTTTTGGGTTAGCCAAAAAAGGTGTCACTCCTATAGTACTTTTGTTTTTTCTGACACGAAAGTATTTTCATCACATACATATTTATATTGATATGTGACCCCTCATCAGTACAGCTATAATAAGCATGTGTGTGCATGTGTTGGGAGTGACAAGGTAAAAGGTCAGTTAGATTATAGGCCTGGGCTCCAAGGTTTTTGAGATCATAGCAGTACCTCTGCCAATATTTATTTTGTCTGGAGACTTAATTTGATTGAATTGTCAAATCTATGAGGTGTGAGCCAGGAATAATTTAAATAAATAAAAAATATATAATGAACTAGCACCCAATAATATGGCAAATTACAAATATGAACATACCATTTTGCTTATCTCAATGCTCAATAAATAAAGTTAAGCAAAACTTTGAAAACTGTTCTTTGAAACATTTGCTCCATTCCACATTTGGCTGCAAAACAACTCATAATTTGCAGGCAAAAATGGTCCTAAAGTGTGCTATGATTGGGGAACACAACAGATTGACCCGATTGTTATCACGCCGGTTTTATTCATGGACTATAGATCCCACAGAGAGCATATTTACAAATACAGAGCAGAAGATTGTATCAAAGGAAATTCGCACTTCTGCTAAACAGTTTGCTATAAAATTCAACTCACACAAAACATCTACTCATGAATTTGTTCAACTATTCCAATTGTAAAGTGCTACGGAATTTGCTGGCGCTATATAAATAAATGTTGATGATGATGAACTTTCGTTTCCTAATAATCACATGTTGTTGAGTTATGTGCTGCAGATAAATAAATGAACATCATTTTTAAGGATTAATTACTTTTCAATTTTCAGATGAATTTAATTTTGGATTACTTTGCAACTTTTGCTAAACATATAGGTTGGTTTCTGGATTCCATTCCTGCTGATCAGATAGGTCTTTATATCACTCAGACAGTGGTATTTCTTTAATTTAAACACAAAGATTAAGCAGAGCTGTGTCACATACATGGATAAATGAATGTACCCTGCCCATCTTAAACAAAGAGCTTCCTGAACAGCACAAAAGGAAGCCAGATTTATATAGCAACATAAATCTCAAAAGTTGCAGTATGGCATGTCAATTCAATACATAGAAGTCCTCTGGAGATGGAAAACCTCTTTAAATAAAATACTTTATGAAAGGACAGTTATACCTCTGCTGATACGGCAGCAGCTAAGTTTCCTCCAGCGCTGTCTCCTGATACGGCCATTCGGCTTCCATCCACTGAATATTTTTTGAGAATATGATCTTGCATAAAAAATTTAACAGCAGTGTGCACATCATCAAACTGGGTTGGAAAGTGGAACTTAGGAGCTAACTTGTAACTGGAGAAGAAAACATATTTGTATTAAGTACAGTACAATAAAATACAGATTTCCATTTTAAAAAAAATATATCTACACATTTTCAAGTTCATTTCTATATTAAAGAAAAAAAAAAGTACAATCGTAAAAAATTTTTTTAGACCACTACTAACACTGGTATTTGGTATATAAAAGGTCATGAGGGCCAATAAAATGTGAATCTTACATATATATATATATATATATATATATATACATATATATATATATATATATATATATATATATATATATATATATATATGAATTATAAGTGGAATGAACACTACTGTTATGTAGAATAAAAGAGGTAAATAAGAAATACTGAAATGCATGTATATGAATATAATGTTAAAATACCACTGTACGACATTGTACAAAACAGCACAGGTGAAATGGGGAGCGTCAGCATGAACTTGCACCTACCAAATTACACAGCAGTTCGCAGATGCAAAGTCCTAGCTGATTTAAGTTTGTATTAATTTCTAGTTAGGTCAATTCAATGTTTCATAACAAAGATACTGCAGGAATTTGTATTCTGAAGTGGTACTTCAAGACACATTGGGGTAGATTTGAAAAAAAACGTTCTTGTTCTTCGGTTTAAAGACAGAACACAATTAAATGTCAGTTTAATGGCATGATACAAAATTATACATATTAATAGAAAGTCATAAGACAAGTCTTAAATTGCAATGCGCTGGCATATATTATACATACATGTTTTAGTAAATAAACAATAAATATATGAAGTACAGCACACAAAAAGTGTAATAAATTTTACTCACTGACCTTCAGACACCTTCAGGAATTTGAAACGGTTGGGTACCTTATCCCGAACATGGAATAGACCAACATGGAATAGACCATCATGAGACCGAAGTTGTCATGCACGACAGCATGACACCTTCAGTCTCATGATGGTCTATTCCACATTGGCGTGATGAATTAACATCCCAGCAACCTACAATGACATCAGTTCCAAGCTCCCCGCTATCATTTGTGCTGTTAAGCTGCTAATTTAAGATAGTGCCGGCTGTACAATGTTTTTTAGAAAGCCTAGAAAATTGTACAGCCAGCAACTCCTTAAATTAGCAGCTTAACAGCACGAATGATAGTGGGGAGCTTGAAAGTAACTGTGATTGTAGGTTGCCAGGATGTTCATTCCATGGAACTGTTCTCATCATATCGGTCTATTCCACGTCAGCGTTTTCAGCTTCATGATAATGACTGACTACCACCGCTTGAAACATGCTTTTACTGCAACCTCCTACTGTCGACATTTTTTGCACCCCTGCAGCCTTGTCCCACTAATCAATACACCTAGTATAAACAAGCACCTTCATGCTATGGAGTTAGAAAATTACATGGGTGATACAGGCCTCCATTTTCTCTGTATTACAAATGGGGTTTAATGTGCTTCAATAAAAGGCAGTGAGGCCATCACATTTAATTAGGTTTCAGTAAACCTCCCAACTGCACCTATTTAGACAGGACAGTCTCGATTTGAGGACTCTGTCCCACTGTCCAGATCAGGAATGTTTTGTCCCTCGGTCAGGAGGTTGATACCAGTAGCGGAACTACCATTGGTGTGGTAGGTGCAGTACACCGGGCCCATGGAGATAATGGGACCCACTGCATGGTAGATACAGAGGGCAGAGGGCCCCAGTACCCACTTCCTGCACCGGGGGCCCACAGCTCACTAGTTCTGTCTCTGGTTGGGACGAATGTCCTACTCATTGCTGCTCTGTCATTAAACTAATCTGTCATTGGTGTGCACAGTAGTAAATATGTGTAAGAAGGGAAAGGTATGGGAGTAAGGCAAAGCCAAGAGGTACAGAAGTCCTAGGCACACCCCTGGGGTGTGGTCACTTCTCCTTTGTGATGCAACCATACACCCACCAAGATGTTACTGCACCCTGTCCTGAATTCTGGTGCTCTAAAGTTATGAGGTATGCTACAGTCATCACTTCCCTTTTAGTAATAAAGGGGGAACTAAATAGAACAAAGTTATGGGAATTATATAACCGTATGTGTAATATATATATATATATATATATATATATATATATATATATATATATATATATATATATATATACTACACATGAGGGCCATATTAACCATTTGAAAGTCTAACCAAGGGCCTTGGGCTGAACTCATGGACAGGCTGCAGTACACATATTCCAGTCTTTGAATGAAGACAGGCTGGGAAAGGGGGAAGCCACGTCATGATAGGGACAACACCAAGTCACAATATCTCTGTGTGCTATATTAATACTGCCCTGTTGTGCCTTACTGACAAGACTGATTCACTGTGTGTATTTATCATTACAGAGACTGTTTTATAATCAGTTAATATAATAATATTTAAGATAGAATACCAACAAATTGATATAGAATGGCGCTAATAACCACAACGTGATGACAAGATTATCAGTATAAATCAAAGTATAATATTAAGTAGAAAAGTTCCAGATGTATAGTTGGCTCAAGTATGAGCGGCAGCCACGATGACCTGTAGCCAGATGGTTAGTCCGGAAATGGAAACACTGCAACAGAAGACAGGCAGGGCGCCTCAATGTGTATTATCAATGATATATTTATAGATGGATGTAATAAGCTGCGTACCGTGAGGTATTAGTAGGTGGTCTAATCAGAGATGGGTGACCCTCCTCCTAGGCTGTTCCTCCTGATAGCTCAAACATCGGACAATGCAGAAAAAAGGGGTAACAGAGTAATATTGTCGAATTATAACATCACACTTCTTGTGAGCATGCATACCACCTATTAGGCTTCCTTATTGTGAGAAAAACATATAAGCCCAGGGTGGAAACAGTATATAGTATATTGGACACCCACGTGATGTACAATTATAAACTGCATACCAGATGCTTTCTAGGTAACAGCATAGATTAGTTCCTTAGAAGATCAGATATATACTCTCTCCATCCCAACCTCGTTCATTGGCGGCGAAAATGACAAGGAGAGGAAAGGTATAAATATACAATTGTGTTTTAATAAAAGGATAAAACAATGCACTTACATCGAGGAGTGCAAATACATGCTGACAGGATAGGCTCAACGCGTTTCATCCCGGTAAAAACGGGACTTCCTCAGGAGCAAAAATCGTAGATAATAATAATATTTAAGGCTGCACTATCACCTAGGAAAATCATTTGTTAACTCTAGCTGGAGCCCCCTTTTCCCCCGGGGCTCTGCCAGCAAATCAAAGCTCACCATTTTTAAATAGTGGCTTGTTATTTTTTCTCCATATATCACCCCAACCCCAGCCTCCAGTTTTCAAATGCGTGCACCTCCAGAAAACAAACGCATGGAGAAAACCTTCAAGCTGCAGCTAAGGGGGAGGAGCCACCATAGAAAATAGTTTCCTAAGTAATAATGCAGCTTTAAGATTTGTGCAAATTTTAATTTAATTGGCTGTCAGGCAGAATTATATTTAGAATAACCTCATGTTAAATTCTTCATTGGTGATTAAAATAAAGGCACTTGTGTTTTCATAGTGTAAAACTGGCAGAGAGAATAAATGTTTATTATTATTGTAGATGTGTAAGACGCCACAGTGCTCCACAGCGCCGTACAGTAGAGAAATCAGGACATACAAGGTAAACAATATAAACGCAGACATGAAAACAAAAGTTATGAAGGACCCTGATCATTAGAGAGCTTATATTTTAAGTGGAAGAGGGCACAGATATTTTCTGGAGAAAAAAATGGTAATTTAGGGGGTGCGACAATGTTGGGGCCAATGTATGAGGGAGTACCGGTGATGTCCATTCTGCTCTTTCATTAGCAGCCCCCTTCGTTTGAAAATCATTTGTGTGTAAGCTCAGTACAATAAGGGCACATGTATGCAAGTTAACAATGTACCTTTGCGATGCATGCAGTTTTGTTATATATATATATATATATATATCTATATATGTAGACACACACATACATACATGTCTTTGATAACTTGCATGGTTTGAAAACCGCACAAAAAGGTGCATTTTAGCATCTTTAAAACATTTTAAAATTGCAGTTTGGGAAAACCTCAGTTTGATATGTCCCAGGTTTAGTTTGGACGTGCACTGGAGTAATTTACACATTTGAATTAAACTTATTGACAAAAATTAAAGAAGCAATTTTTGCACTTTTGTCAGTAGGACTGAGGACTAAAAGGTGACACAAGCCCTTATTTAAAGTTTCAAGCACATTTTTGACATGGCTGCTTGTACTATAAAATCATTTATGGTTCAGCTAATAAGTGACAACAAAGGGTACCTACTTGATAGATACAATCACTGCATTTAGCTCATGAGCAGTTCGTTTTGAAAGGAGATCATATGGCTTCATGGCTGTATGGGATTCATTAAGTAAGTATCAGACGTTTACTTGAAATAAGAAAACTCTGCAGCATTCCAATATATATGAAAAGGGAAATTTTAGAAACATTGGTTCACATGTTTTTTACATTACAAGTTAAATGTTGTAGTATTAGATATGTAGTTATCATATATCACTAGAAAAGGTCTCCTTTCACAATAAATATTTCAGAGCCACTATAATCTGCCCATCCTCTCTAATGAGCAAAGACATAGCTCTATTTCATTAGCTTCCTTCCTTTCCCCTGTAGAGGTAGAGTAACTAAAACATTGTGCAGGATCCTATACAAAGCACTGTGTGTTAGACATATATAAAAGTATGGCCATCTTAAACCTATCTCTGTCAAGGTAGATATTTAAGTCGGTAATTGTTGAAATATGAATTGTAAAAATACATTTTTCCTCTATACTAAAGAATAACTATGGTAACAAGCCATGATTTTAACTTTAGTTAGTTAGTATATTTTGTGAAGCTCATGATAACATGAGTATATATTCTAAATAATATGAATGGCCTGGGAGCCACAGCAATAAGTTGCACTTTGCATTTGCCCATACATATAGATTTAAAATGTATATTGAGATATATTTCCAGTACATGCAACAAGATATGTGGTAATGTACATTATATAAACTACAGTATATGTCATATACATCTTAACATTACTTACTTGCGCTTCCTACACACCATCCACCACCATGAATGTGGATAACTGCTCTCCTTGGGGCGTTTGAAAGCTTTTTAGGGACATATAACCGCACTGGAACGTCGCTAAATAATGTGTCTGTGACAGTGACATTTTCATTTGATGTGGGTTCTGTATGTTCCATGTATGTTAGAAACTTCATGGTTTCCATATAATGCCTTAGCCCAAGAATTTCAGCAAATGAAGCCTGAGACACAGATAAATACAAGTAAGTGAGAGACTTAACAATGCATATACATTTATGTAAGGTACAAGAAGCAACATGTTATGTCAGTCTTCTGTTGAATATAGCAGTTGGTGTTTGACTTACAACTGAAACCTAGCTACTATTGTTTGACTTGTGTGATCTACTCAATCACCCTTCAGCATACAACGCCACGTACAGAGGAGAGATGGCAACTTTTGGACCTGGAGCAAATTCAAGAGAGTGACATTTGTTTTCTGCAGTATTATGGATGGATTATATATATATATATATATATATATATATATATATATATATATATATATATATATATATGAGAAATGTGGTTTTGCTAAGCTGACGCCATCTTGTTGCCTGATAGCTATTATGTTCTGTTAGAGCTTAAAGACAGATTAGATGCACCTGTTTTGTAGGAGTAATTCATTATTTGAAAAACTATGCTTATAACCATGGACATATCAGACAGGAGATAAGCCTACCCTTCCCCCTTGAGGAGTATTCCTGTGTGATAATGAGAGAATGTACTAACATCTGTGTAAAGGGAGCATGAGTGGTTAAAACCTTTTGGGGCGTATTTTTCTGTAATACGTGGTTTTTGCTATATAGATAGGGACTCGTAACTAATAAAGCAGAGTTTATTGTACACTCAAACCATGCAATGTATTTAATTCTCTCCAGCTGATGAGCTCATAACTGATAAACTGACACTTACAGGTGAACAATCTGATTTAGATTCAAAAGCATTGGAGGTCCACACCGAGACTGCTGACCTGAGCCAAGGACAGACAGAACTGGAGGTCGCCCTGGACACAGGACTCTGACTATAACCCGGGTGAGTAGAGTTTTCTATTCATCAGGCTCCTCTCTTTAGAGCTTCCTCATGTCCGTCTAAGGTATCAGGCACGCAGATCTGTAAGTCTCAGAATTATACAGTTACTAACAATTTGTTTATTGTAATTGTATTGGTAATTAGATTCCTGAAAGATGAGTGAATTTTCAGTGCATGTGTGATACATCAACACCATCCCCAGAACTTTGTCAAGAAGTTTAGAAAGAGTTTTCAGACCTTCGTCCTAGATGCTGTCAGGATATTCTGCACGGACACCCAGTGTAAAGAGTCCAAAAGGGACATCTAGTGTAAGGAGTCCAAAAGGGGCATCCAGTGCACAGAGCCCACAGAACCGGACATCCAGTATAATGAGTCCAAAAGGGGCATCCAGTGTTAGGAACCACAGAACGGGACGTCCACTATTGGGACAACCCACAGAAACTAGACCAGAGTCTCTATTGAGACTCAAAGTACTGTCAATATAAGAGAATATAGACAGTAAGCAGATAGATGACAGCACCCCCCCCCCATAGAAATGATGCGCAGATTTCTAGGATGTGTGGGGAGTAGAAGGTCTACAAGTAATTTGTCAAGAAAGTGGGGATAGCCAAAGAAGGAATTGATATGTGTTATTGTAGAAACAAGGGTGTTGCAAGTGGTAATGTGACAAGAACAAAGGGGTATTAAGCCCAAACCCCAAGAGATAGTTTGAGGTGGCAAAGGAAAGTTAAGAGATCTGGAAAGGCGCAAAATATGTGGATAAGTTAAATGGATCACAAGCTAAATGATATAATGAATCAAGTAGGTTGTGTACTAAAAATGTATGTTTGATGCTGCGCAGCTAAAAGAGTGAAATGTGCCCCTCCCGTATTCTGTGTAAAAGATTTCAGTGTGTTGAGATAAGAAGGACTGTATTTTGTAATCTGGCAATGTATGTAACAATGATAAAAAGGTTCTTCAAGTATGTTTCAATAATTTATTAATAACATGTTAAAGCTAACTTGTATTGATTCTAATGCTGGGACTTGTAGTTCCACAGCAGTAGTCTGGAAGATAACAGTTAATTTTTCTTTCTCTGTATGTGCGTTTTATCTCCGTCTTACTGCGTGTGAGGGAGGTTTGTGTTTGTCTGTCTTGACCATTTTACAAGAGACATGTTTCAAGGTTGAAAAAGTTGTACATTTGTAAATAATGTGAAGAGATGCAAAAGAAGATTTAAAATCTTTGGTCCATCACTGCACGATTCAGTGAACAAACAAGACTGTAAATAATGTACATTATCACTATTATTACTAGTGTCAGAACAAAGATGGCTGGGGTCCAACAAATCATTTCTGTAATTGAACAAAGAAATTTTGTTTCTGAAGTTGAGAAAAAAGCTTTCTCTTTAATGAAGTTGAGAATTGTGGGAATGAGCTTTTACATGCAGATATATTACAAGCTGTTTTTATCTGTGTTAAAATGGCGCTGATGAATATTCTCAGGAATTAGGAGGGTTTGTTATGCCCATAAAGAAATGAGCGAGAATTGTGAATATATATTTTTACTTTCAACATGGAAATCACAGAATCTGAATATTTGGTCACGGGAGATTTTGTTGAGAAAATGTTGAGTGATATACAGACACAATGTGAGGTGTCTAACGAGAATATTCGGATTTATAAGAGGAGCAGTGTTGCTTTCAAATGGCTGAATGACGGGAACCAAGATTAGAGATTGAATGTTTGTAACCTGGAAAACATATTAGTGTCATTCAAGGGGGCTGTACTAGGTGATGATGAGAAAGAAGTGGCTTTGAGCGGCCAGGTCTTGTCACTTTGACATTCCCCGTTTGTGAGATTAGGGACTGCCCCTTTGAGGAAATCATAGCATGGAACGCATAGCATCACAGTTAAGATTTTAGCAGCTGTTCACTGCACAAAAATGTTTACTGCTTACCTGATAACGGTGTACTGATACTGACAAGCATGATAGTTCCTGTAATTCCATTGAATAAATGTTAATCTCTATGCAAAAGTTTTTTTCTTCACAGGTCTACAACTACAAAGACCCTTTAGGCAATCCAGATTGCATTGATCCAACTTTCAATGAATAAAAGTTTGCAATATGTTTTGGTCTACAGCCACAACAAGCATAAGTATAAACTAATGAAGGATTTAAAGAATGTAGACTCTGCTGAGTAATGATTACCTTGTTTTGGAAAGAGATATTAGAGTTTATGGGCTATTCACATAGCAAATGCATGAACTATGTGGTTTTTCTGTATGTCGTAGAAGGTCAGAATATATGTTTTTAAAGAGAAAAGGAGAAATGAACTAACATAGTTGAATATGAAATAGTGTTTGGGTTTATTTTTGGGTTTTTTTAGCCAAATTTTATATCAGATGGTTTGAAAGAAAGTAATGCAATGTAATGTGAAATTATGGTAGATAACAAAAGGTTTTTTATTTTTTATCCTCATAATAGTTTTGAGTCAATCATTGTTGCAAAGACATTCACTGCCCTTATTTACTGTGCTATAATCATCATATATGTAAATACCTCTTTGTATCATGGGTATGGTAATGCATTTATGGGAATTCAATGTTTGTACATAAATGAAAAAAGCCTTAAGACTTTAAGAGCTATTATCTGTGCTCCTGCATTAGCACTTGTAGATGATAGCAAACCATTTATACTCTCCTCTGAGCAGAGCCAAATGTTTAACCAATTTTAAGCTGAAGTAACTTCAGCGCCAGCACTGATTTTGCCAGATTATGACAAGCCTTTCACATTATTTTGTTATAAAGTAAGTGCACACGCACAAGGAGTACTAACACAGATACATGGTCGCAAGCTAAAGTCACTTACATACTACTCTGCACAATTAGACTCAGTCATACGAGCAGTGGCTGCAGCTGCCATATTGTTTGGAAAAAGTACAGATATTGTGCTAGGGCACCCAGTAACCCTAATGGTGCCACATGCGGTAACAGAAATTTTAAATCAAGCACAAACAAAACACTTCTCAGCAGCCAGACTAAGTAGCACTGCTAACTCCCTGTAACGTTACACTTAAGTGGTGCACAATGTTGAATCCTGCTGCTTTATTGCAGCAAGTTTCAAACGACGGAAGAAGTACCTGTATATATCGGGGTTCACCTAGGGGTTTGGGGGAATCCCATCCCAGCTTGAACAGGAAGAAAAAAAAATGCAAACACAAAATTTTTCTGAATATGATTGTGTAGAACTAATGAGACAAGGATATTTGGTTTTATCTGACATTAAAGATACACCGCTACCAAATGCAGACATCTCACGCTACCACATAGATGGTGTTTCTTATACAGGGTGTGCTGTAACCACACACACAGAGTGATTCAACAGACTCTACCGAGTCACATGTCAGCACAAGAAGCTGAACTAAAGGCCCTGACACTTGCATGCATATATGCAAAAGGGCAAAGAGTAAACAATTACATTGATTCAAGTTATTGATTTGGAATTGCACATGTTTATGGCGCTATATGGAAAGTAGGGACTTATAGGTTCAGCAAGCAAACCAGTCAACATGCTGAA
Organism: Mixophyes fleayi; assembly: GCF_038048845.1. Classification (NCBI taxonomy): domain Eukaryota; kingdom Metazoa; phylum Chordata; class Amphibia; order Anura; family Limnodynastidae; genus Mixophyes; species Mixophyes fleayi. Next base: position 92,749,972 of record NC_134404.1, on the reverse strand, counting down.
CATATCAGGGCACTGTTCACCGCATTCCACCTGTCCTCCAAACTCAGTGATGAAGATGAAGACACACACAGAGACACTACCTACCCCCAAAGCTAAGGGAAATAGACTGGTAGACCAGGCCTAACGAGAAGCCGCCATAGCCCCAGTACCCAAAGGGGAGTCTATTTAAATGGTGACCACCTGACCCAAATTTGACTGTTACACACTCCAAACTTATGCAGATACAAGCAACATAGAATGAGAAAAAGACTTGGATAAAACATGAAGCACTAGAAGTGCAAGGAGAGTGGTGTAAAGGTCAGTGTTTGCCAAAAGTAATTTATCCCATTATGGCCAATATAGCACACGGTAAAGTGCATCTGGGGAAAGATGCTATGGTTGTACTCACTAACAGATTATGGATAGCACCAGGGTTTGTCCAAGCAGCACAGGTGTTAGTGGCAGGATGCTTAATCTGTGCATAGAATAACCCGGGTAAGTCTGTCCTATAGAAAAGCACACCCCAGACACAGTATCCCTATAAGAGGATACAGATAGACTTTATACAACTTCCCAAATGCTCAGGCTTTAAGAATGTGCTAGTCTGTGTCGACTTCTTTAGTCACTGGCTGGAGGCATGACTGCATAGGAAAGCAAATACTAAAACAGTAGCCAAGAAAATTAGGACTGAAGTAATCTGCAGATATGGGGTACCAGAGGTCATTTAAAGTGACAGAGGGACACACTTTATGGGGCAAGGATTCCAAGAACTGTTAAAAAAACATGGGAATCATATCTGCCCTTCACACCCTTCACAGACCCCAAAGTTCGGGATGTGTGGAGCGCCTTAATGGTACTCTGAAATTGAAAATGCAGAAAATAATGGCTGAAACAGGCCTGCCATGGATCTCAGTAAGAAACACTGCTAGGAAAGACACAGGTTTAGCACCAAATCAGATACTGTTTGGCACAGCACACAGAACAGGCTGTTACTTTCCTTAGCAACTACAGCATGTACATGGTGATTTGTTGAACTATGTTGCTTTATTATGGAAACAACTAACTGAAATACATGGTCAAGTGATTTCTTCCATTCCAGGCCCTAATTTTGATGCAGTTACCCATAAACTGCATCCAGGGGACTGGGTGGCTGTGAAAAAGCACGTCAGGAAGAGTCTTGAACCCAGATACGAGAGTCCTTTCCAGGTCTTATTGACGACTCCCATGGTAGTAGAAGTACAGGGAAATGACACCTGAATACACGCATCCCACTGCAAGATCTTCAGACAAGGGGAGTCTGAGTAAAATGTATTCAAGTTTTTTAACCAGAGAGTGTTGTTCATTGATATTAGCAGAATATTGATTGCATGTTATGTTCCTTTGCTGTAGGCTGTAGATGTGTACTAGTCTAGAAAGGAAAGCTAGGTCTGGAAGAACCAGACTCATGCCAATAGTAATGTAGAGATCATTATGAGAAATAATTAATTAATTAATCATAATGAGAAAAATTATAATATGAAAGTTTAACCCAACCAAATAAGAAAATAGCAACCCATGACTGTAGGGGTTTACAACGAATACAGAAATGTATTTTTGAGTATTGTAGCCCAACACATTATTACATTTACACAAGACAATAGGTTAATATTGGACTACCTGACAGCTTAGTCTGGAGGCTACTACCTGACCCTAAATATGTAAATTGAAGCCCAGGGTTGCACCTTTTTAACTAGTGACGCAGATGATCCAGAGAAAATATTTGATGAACACTTACAAAAAAATTAAGACATGAAATATACATTTTTAAAAGTAGCACACTGGAGATGCTTATCTAGAAGGATAGTTTTCATGGCTGTACCTGGCCAATTAGTTCAAGTGTATAGGAGGATGGTTATCAGGTTTTATACATGTTGTACTTCAAGGACTGTTACTAATCCCTATTATAATATATATATATACTAATAAAATTGATGATGTGGCTTATTAACAAGTGTAGTAAAGCTAAGTGTTTCTCTTCCAGTAAAATTAAAGTTACCACATCTGTCTTAACCGCTGTACTGTACACCCCATCTAATGAGTGTGAACCTTGTGGAACTCTCAGTACTACTGCCAGTTGTGATCAGTGCAGAAACCAAGAGACTTTTCCTTGGAATCCACTTGGTCATTACTGAAGCCTATCCTATACATGCACAATGGACAATACCTTTTATTGTTAAATAAGTGACAAATAACACTTGCCGAGCGCACTGTGTATTTTCTCGCTCGCTTTCCTTTTTTCCTTCCCTAAAAAAAAAATTCATAGTTAAAATTCAAAAAGGAAGCACAAGAGGCCCCAGAGCCTCTCATGTTCACTGATATATGTGAATATCTGACATCAGGACATGCAGCGGGTGCAAGACGGTTGTTGACTCATTGACCATCTATCAGCCAGAAGAGGGACTATGGAGTTGCTATTGGTGGGGGATGGGTTGTTCTATGTATCCAGTTTTAGGCATCCCTATTCATACGTTCTGTTCATATGTGTATAAGTACCCATTAAAAGCGACAGCAAGAATGTGATCTCTGATAGGTAGTATAGAGTAAATAATGAATAAAAAGATGGGAAATGAGAAATCTCATTTTGCTAAGCTGACGCCATCTTGTTGCCTTATAGCCATTTTGTTTTGTTATAGCTTAAAGACAGATTAGATGCACCTGTTTTGTAGGAGTAATTCATAATTTGCAAAACTATGCTTATAACCTTGGACGTAGCAGACAGGAGATAAGCCTACCCCCCCCCCCTTGAGGAGTATTCCTGTGTGATAATGAGAGAATGTACTAACATCTGTGTAAAGGCACCATGAGTGGGGCGTAGAATTCTGTAATATGTGATTTTTGCTATATAGATAGGGACTTATAACTAATAAAGCAGAGTTTATTGTACACTTAAACCATGCAGTGTATTTAACTCTCTCCAGCTGATGAGCTCATAACTGTTAAACTGACACATACAAGTGAACAATCTGATTTAGATTCGACATATATATATATATATATATATATATATATTCCATATATTGCAGAAGACTAAGGGGTCACTCTCTTGAATTTGCTCCAGGTCCAAAAGTTATATATATAATCCACACACATATACAAGTCTATGTTTCCCAGCACACAACTGAACATGATATATCTATTTCATTATTAAGCATTACAAACAGAGCTGTAAGACTCGTACAGTGTAGCTGCCCATACTGGAATATGATAGGATGACATCCATCATACAGATGAAAAGAAGTGGTGCCATACATCTGCCTACATATAGAGAAGATTTACAGTATACAGAAATAGAAATTGTACTCTGCAAGATATTGAGATATATATTCTGCACATTGAACAAGATTGTTATGTGCTTTTGCCCGTGCATTCATTTTAATACAGATATCTCTTTAGATATCTCCTGCATTAGGCCAAGTTTCGCAATAAAGCGTAGTTCCTATAATTTTTAATGAGCAAATGTGGTCTGGGGCAATTTAACAAGCTCCAAAAAAGCCTAGCTTTTCGGAGCTTGAGCCCGTTGGCGAACGCCAACGCCATTCTGCCCTATGGGAAGAGAACTGCGGTAGAGGGATCTTCAGATCCTTCACCGCAGCCATCCTATTCTCCCCTCCAGTTACTATTGCAAAGTCACTGTGCTTGCTCCCAAATTAAGATGGAGCTATATAATTAAATGTTAATGATGATATTGCACGTGTGAGTTACTGCTGCAGATTATAACTGCAAGTTTCCCTTAGTGTCTGCTGGAGCCTGCTTTGTTATATATTCATTGAACAGAATCTGACTGCATACAGTGGCTATACACCCTTATTGAAATTGCAGCTGTTTGTGAGGTAAATCCTAAAATAAAGATTAAACAGGTCAGACCTTTTTCCATCTTTAATGTGACCTTGCAACCAACAAAATTCAAGAAAACATAAAATAGGCTAGTAGGAAAAAGTGAAAATAAAATTTGGGAGTGGGTCTGGGCTAAATTATGCCACCTGTGAAAATGTGTCTGGCAGATTACTGGGAATGTCCAATAGCACAAAGATTCTGTGGTACAATGTGTTTGGAAGACCAGTGTCCCCATTCCCTTGCATGCTCCTCATGGCATTTTCGGACTGGCCCTGAAAAAGTTGACAGATATGCTTGGTCAACTTACTCTCTCCAGCTAAAATCTGTAGCAAAATCATGGATGGTCCTAGTCTTCATGAATGTGTGCAGAGCAGCTATCCTACAAAGCACAGATGGAACAAGGGGAACAATGAGGGAGGGGAGTTTGTTAATATAATGAGTGTGTGTGTTTGGGGGGGGTATGTTAATATAAGGTGTGGGGGGAGAATAAGTTAATATAAGGTGTGAGGGAAGGAATTGGTGGGGGTATTAATATAATGTGTGAGGGAAGTGGGGCTTTTAATGTAATGCAGGAGGTGGGCTATTAATTTAATGATGGAGTGCAGGTGGGGGATAATTATTTATTGGGTGCTGTTTTATTTATGGGGTGATGGTGGGCAATTCAATTTATTGTTAGGGAATATCAATTTAAGATGGCGTGATTGAACATTTAATTTAATGCTGGGGTGGTTTGTGGATATTAACTGAATATGGGGCTGAGTTTGGGGAGGAGGGCTGGTTATTAAATGTAAATATGAATTGTTTATTGCCAGTCATTGTTGTGGGAAATGGTTATATTTATTCAACGTAATTGCTATTTAATTTATTGTTGGGGCCATTTGGATGGAGGGGAATAGGTTTATGTATTAAATGGGAATACTATTAATTTAATGTTGGGGCTAGAGGGAGGCCTAATTACAGAACGTGGGTGCCATTGATCTAACACCAGGCTGGTTGGAGTTTTCTAAATTTCATGTACCCATTTTTTGCTGGGTCAGCATTCTAGGACCCAGGCAAGCAGCAACTGATCTAAAGACACCAGCAGCCACAGGGAGTGTAAGTGACAAGAACAGGTAGTAGAGAGCAGGACAGTCTGCCAACTGTCCTGAATCTGGTGGAACTGTCCCAAATGTGGCTGACTGTCTCGCTTAGTCAGGATTTCGTCCAACTGCAAAGGACAGTTGGGAGGTATGTCCCACTTCACACTATATTGCTTGTGAAGGCAGAGCTGCATGCATTTAAAAGAAGTGCACACAGTTTTGTCTGTGTATTGGTCTAAAATGATAATCATTTTACATCATAAGGGCCCCCTATCTTAAGTGCCCCCAGAGCCTTAATCCAGCTCTGGGCCAGGTTGTCAGACTGACACCCAGTGCTCTGCTCAAGCCCTTTTGCTGGCAAAAATATCATTTTTTTTTAAAGAAAAAAAGCTTTTTGCTCTTTTATAAATTAGCTTCTCTGTTCAGTACTGTAGTTGAACTTTATTATATAGTCTATTGCTATAGTAAAATATATACCCTATTTTAATCAGCCAGGTATGTAAAGAAAAAGGTACTGTATGGGTAAATGAACATATAAAATAAAATGGTTTGCTTTTTGTTGCATAATTTATATACATTATTTAAGAATTACCATTTCTAATAATAATAAAGTACTGCTGGGTTAAGCAATACTAAAATAACATAGTTTTTTTATATTGTTAAATATATATATTTGTACCAAAACCCACCCTTTAAGTATGGGTCAGTGCTGCAGTAAACTAATACCCATATAACTTTCAAAACAACTAAGAGCCTAAATAGGAAAAGAGGTGCAAAGGGTATATTCATTACAACTAACAGGATCAGAGTCACTGAGAGAGATGTGAAGACAATAGAGGGATGGGGCCAAGGGGCAGAGAGTCAAGGAGGAGGTGCAAAGTGTAGCTGGTAAGCAGAACTTGTAGGTAACAGAGGATGAACAGGAGGGAAGAGGACCCTGCTCAAGAGAGCTTACAATTTAAATGGAAAGAGGCCGACAGTTGATTCATGGGGTGAGGCGTTGAAGCAAGAGTGGGTGAGATGGAGGATGGAAGAAGGTGAGATATACTTCGTAGGGGAATGGTTAAATGATGGAATGGTAAACTAAATGAACAGGTGGGTTTTCAAGAAACATTTGAAGCTTTGCAGGCTAGGGGATATTTTCCCTCTTGCACTGAACTAAGGCAGAGATAATTTTATGACAGGAACCTGTGCAACTACAAGACTGTGATAATCTGTTGGGTACAAACATAATAATAGTAGGATAGTAGTATTATGACAAAATAATACTAAAATATTGGGTATTAACAAGCAAACAAACCATTTACAGGTCCCTGCTCACAAGCTTAGTTTATTAGAATATAGGAATTTGGTAGAGAAGATTAAACGCCACATATTGGTCTAGCCACACTGCAACAAGAAAAAATGCTTAATGTGGCTACATGATCCAGTCACACACATTTGGTGGTTACCTTAGGTAAGTTAAGAAGGTGGTTTGGGAATATGAAATCCTTGCTGAAAAAGGTGAGTATTCAGGGAATGCTTGAAGATTTGCCAGCTTCAAGAAACTTTTGTTGCATAAGGGAAGGAATTAAACAGAGTAGGTATTCTGTGCAACACCACTCCAGACATCGATTTAGGCTATCCAGGGACCCCATAGCTCTGAAAATGAAAGTATTACCATCTCTCAGTTTACTAGGTGGAAGTCACAATGTTTTGTAGAACATACACATGCCACCTCCCACTACAACTAAGGACATCAGCAGAACCATTTGGAAGGAAAGTCAGTCTAGCAAATGCAAGAAGGGTGTTGTGTGAGATATGTGCATATGTTGGACATGTTTCCATGAAAGCCTCACAGTAACAATCTGGTTATACATGGTCAAGCACTGGAATTTAAAAGAGGGAGGATTTCCAATGTAAGAGGTTCAATATAGTAGAATGAGACCAGGATTTTAATAAGTGCCATTCCCATGACACCCAAGAAATGGCAATTCTCTAATACCACATCACATTTTTGATATTGATATATCCTTATATTATACACATTAGTATGGTAGAAAAGAATCATGCAGTAGTATAATCTATAAATTACATTTTACATCAAATATATGGCATGAGTGCAAGGGTTATGTGGTCATAATGAATACTAAACCATTTTTTATTGCAGCCTCTTTTAGTATCTTTTGGACAATATGTCTTGATTGGGAGGCACCTATGGGCACAAACACATACAGTACCCAGCCCTATCCTTTTCGCATAGTCCTGTGTCACATTAGTCAGTGCATTCATCAATTATTGCTGTCAAAAATTTCAGATATTAGTTTAGGTGACAATGCATTGAGATTTCAAGCCCTAACATGGGAACCTTCGCTTTCTATCATTGTGTAATCAATTTTTATTTTCTCTCCTACTGTAATATTATTTTTACATAGTATAGGATTGAATTGGCTTATTTTAAAAGATGCTGTGACTGGATGACATATAAATAACTTATGGAATCAATTTATTTAAGGGAAATATCGCAGGATGCTTATTTATATAAATTGCCAATGCACTTATTTTTAATATTGTATTGTGGGCACCACGGTGGCTCAGTGGTTAGCACTTCTGCCTCACAGCACTCATGGCCTTATCTGTGTGGAGTTTGTATGTTCTCCCGTGTTTGCGTGGGTTTCCTCCGGGTGCTTCGGTTTCCTCCCACACTCCAAAAAACATACTAGTAGTTTAATTGGCTGCTAACAAATTTACTCTAGTCTGTGTGTGTGTGTCTCTGTTAGGGAATTTAGACTGTAAGCTCCAATGGGGCAGGGACTGATGTGAGTGAGTTCTCTGTACAGCGCTGCTGAATTAGTGGCAGTATATAAATAAATAGATGATAATGATGATATTTTGAGATAGGAAATCGTTATTTCTGAGACCAGGGTAGAAACTCATTTTTCCTGTTTAACCTTGTTATAGGATATGCCTATTTCTGCTGTATAGATCTGATACAATGAACCTTTGTTTACAAAGCCTTTTCTGTATTATGATGTGGGAAACTGGCTTGTTTTTGTTGTTCTGTGTGAATATGTTTTCCGAACGGTCTGAAGAAAGGCCCCATGCTAATTAGATCTTTTGATGTGTGAAGGTCCAACATTGAAAGCAGGAACTTTTAATTAAGACTGTCTCCTGTATTCTATGCATCTGAAAACCAGATGCAGGACGTCACAGCGTTTCTAGAATTTCACATATAAGTGTAAATATTGTTAGCTTTCCAATGCATGTAAATCCATGTTTGTGTAAATAGAGTACATCCTGATGCTAAAAATAGCCTGTGTCTGAACTGTATAAAAGGCACTAGCTTGTATTTGAAACTTCTTCTTCTGATTTTCATCTGACCTGATCACACTGGTACCTTCCACCAATGTTAGAGCTAAAAAACATCTTGCTTCAAGACCTGCTTGAAAACATCTTCAATATTGCTGTATTCCTGTGATCTACAGATTAGACCCAAACTCTAATCCGTTCTCCGACTGTCTCTGAGGTTTGGACCTAAGCTTTTCCAGTACCACCGCTTTGCCTGCTACTCATGCAGCCCTGGTCAGTGCGATAGGCCAGGGGGGGATCCATCCACCGCTTCCCTGATCTATAGTAAGAGGTCAGGAGTACCAGCCCAGGTACACCAGCAATGAGATACGAAAGCAGCGTCAGTTACCCAGAAGAAACCCGGTTCTGGATGCCGGTATAGGAGTCCAGTGGTGGCAGCTCGTGTTTGCCCCTCCTACTGCGGCAAGAGACCGCTTTTGGGACAACAAAAGGAAACTGTGGCAAAGTAAGCCCAGCCGGTTCCCAGCAACAACAGACAGGGTGGCATAGGCGGTCCATCCTGTCACAGATGCCAATGATAATATGCTTTCCTTTGTAGGAACCACCCTATTTTGTACTTGTATGCTTGCCAAATACATACTATTTCCTTATGAATCTTTTGACAAGTTTGATTAATTTGTTAGGATTTACTGTGTGCCAAGATGTTTCCATTAGTTCTCGCTGCAGCAGTTAACGCTCTATAGCACGCCTTTTATTGTGGTGTTTTGTCTAAAGGTGAATTGGATACAATCCACATTTTTAAAGCCAAGCTTTGCCCTTGAATAAGAAACACCCTGACAAACAAGTATAAAGACTGTTTTATAGCAGGTGGAAAGGGTTCTTTAGTTCTCTCAAGAACACAATCACAATACATTTGGAAGTCCCCTACAAAATGCACTAACCCTGCATTTGTAATGTTACAGCAATAAATGACAAAAAGGTAGATGTAGACTAAAAGATTTAATTGCCAATTCAAGTCATATCATCATATCAGTGGTGGGACTAGGTGTTTTGAAAAACAAAGTAAAGTTACAATTTGCACTCCTTATTCCACATTATGGCATCATGTGACACGTGGAATTCATGAATGGACCACTAAACTATCACATTTAATTTTAATGTGTTGCAGATAATTAGCAAATGTATTTCTGACATAAATGTCATTTTAGATATGTGCTTATTAAAAAGTGAGCATGGTCAATTTTAATAGAATTTTTTTTTTGTGAATAGATTGCTAAAATATCTGTGTGGAGTTTGTATGTTTTCCCTGTGTTTGCGTGGGTTTCCTCCGGGTGCTCCGGTTTCCTCCCACACTCCAAAAACATACTAGTAGGTTAATTGGCTGCTATCAAAATTGACCCTAGTCTCTCTCTGTCTGTGTATGTGTGTGTGTTAGGGAATTTAGACTGTAAGCTCCAATGGGGCAGGGACTGATGTGAATGAGTTCTCTGTACAGCTCTGCGGAAACAGTGGCGCTATATAAATAAATGGTAATGATGATGAAAATATTTTTTATTTGCATTCAAAATTAACAAGTCCATTTCATTTGTAAAAGTGCTTATGTTACTAATATGATACATCTACAGTGTGTGCTATCCTTTAAAGCTGCTCTACAACCTACTGAAATATTTTCACAAATGCACTCCTCCTGCTAGAAAAACGCCCAGGGTGTTGCTCCAAGTAGGCAGTTTTCATCAGGGCACCCCAGTTTTGTAAAACAGAACCAACAGATGAATGCAGATTGGAGCATATAGGTGTTTATTATGGTTGCTTATTAAAACAGATCATTTTTAATCTTACGGCCATTATGACACGTCACAAAAGGCAAAAAGGAGCTGTGGTTCGCTAGTGAAGGTTTAGAGAGTAATAGACCTGCCCTCTGGGAAATGCTCACTGGGGGGGGGGGGGGGGCGGCAAAGTCTAGGCAAGTGTGACACATGATGATTTTACCCACCAACCACTGCATCACACATCGCCGACTAATGCACAATGACATCACAGGCCTCCACTACTGCATAATGACACGGTCTGTACCATCCAGTTGCTGTGAGCGGTCCCCATTAATATAAATCACATCATCATGCTCTCATTCCAGGAGAGTCAGCATGCATAACTTTTTCAAAAAGCCAATTCATCATTCAATAAGCCATTTTAGAGGTTTCATTCTACCTGTTAAGTTGTTACAGAAGATAATGCTAGTATCCCCCACTGCACAGAATTTAATGTTCGGAGCTAATTTTGAAGATAAAATCTTACAAAGTCCAAACTAGTTAAGATAAAGTGTTACAAAGTCTAAAACTGAAATTCAACAAACCAAACCAATGCCTGAACTGCACAACACACTGAAAAAATGTTTCCTCTTTGCATAATTCCCCAAGCTTGTCCGATACAAGAGAGACATTTCAAAATAACTTTTGTCTCCCCCTTTCCTTTAGTATGTGAGCTCTCACGTGCAGGGAGCGTTTTCCTTGTGTTCTCCTAATATTCCATCACAGTCTGTACCTCTTGGCCTGCTTCCCTAGCCCTGTTTTCTTAAGCTTAGGCCTACTTCTCACTGATAACTACCATCACTCTCTTTCACTGTCCCGCAAATAATTTGATCTACATTACCATGTTACCTGTATATTTATTCATCCGGTATGTCTGATCTTTGTATTTTGTTCTTCATGTATCATGTTATGGATCAGTGCTTTTGTCTATGTCATGTACGACACTGTGGACCCTTTGTGGTGCCTTATAAATAAAAGATACTAATGATATCTAAAAGCAATATTACATCCATTTCATCCAAATAATATTGCAATTTGACTATTATTAAATCTGTAAGAATGTGTAGCAAAAAAAACCAAAAACTTTTTATTGCAGTACCGTGTCAGTCAGAAAAATCTATGTGATGTTGAATACTTTCGTGTCAAAAAAGACAAAAGTATTATAGGAGTGATACCTTTGTAACAAAGTGGTTTCATAATCAAACCATTCCCAACTGCATTCTTTTTCGAACCCTAACAATTCTATACAAGCAGCATAAAAAAAAGAAAACAAACAGCTAGGAATGCTATGCATGAAATGTAAAGGGCATTTACATAGCTCCTCAGTGAAGAGTTTTTTTTGAGAAAGTCCTAACCCAAGCTAGCAAATAACCACTACTTGGTTATTTCATTCAAATGCACCCCCCCTTTTAAAATAAACATATAGTTGTATATCTGTGACAGTATGGACCGCCTATGATACCCTTTCTGTTGTTGCTGGGAACAGGCTGGGCTTACTTTGCCACCGTTCCCTTTCGGTATCCGAAATGCGCCCTCTTGCTGCAGTAGGAGGGGCAAACACGAGTTGCCACCACTGGACTCATATACCGGCATCCAGAACCGGGTTTCTTCTGGGTAACTGACGCTGCTAGCGTGTCTCATTGCTGGTGTACCTGGGCTTGTACTCCTGACCTCTTACTGTAGATCAGGGAAGCTGTGGATGGATCCCCCCTGGCCGATCACACTGACCAGGGCTGAATGAGTAGCAGGCAAAGCGGTGGTACTGGAGAGCTTGGGTCCAAACCTCAGAAACAGCCGGAGAACGGATTAGATTTTGGGTCTAATCTGTAGATCACAAGAATACAGCAATATTGAAGATGTTTTCAAGCAGGTCTTGAAGCAAGATGTTTATTTGCTCTCACACTGGTGGAAGGTACCAGTGTGATCAGGTCAGATGAAAATCAGAAGAAAAAGTTTCAAATACAAGCTAGTGCCTTTTATACAGTTCAGACACAGGCTATTTTTAGCATCAGAATCTACCCTATTTACACAAACATGGATTTACATGCATTGGAAAGCAAACAATATTTACACTTATGGAAATTCTAGAAACGCTGTGATGTCTTGCATCACATGCTGTCCACACTGTTCAGAAAGGTTTGAACGACAAAGGCTACACAGTAAAGACCCCGTGCTGGGCCTTTGGCCAGAGCAGGTATCTGATACTTCATCACAAAACTTATTTAGCAATTCCTGCTATCAGACTCCATCCCCATGCCTAATTGGAGGTTTCCACTAGCAACCTTACAAATTCCACACAATGACACTTCCATTAAAAACACATCCCAATACACAAAAGACCCCCATCTACAAAGGCCTATTGTATTAGATATATACATCAGAAATAAGGCATATCCTTTAGTAAGGTTAAAACAGGAAAAACGAGTTTCTACCCTGGTCTCAGAAATAAGGATTTCATATCTCAGAATATATACAATCTAAAAAATAAGTGCATATGCAATTATATAAATAAGCGCCTTGCGCTATTTTCTTTAAATAAATTCATACCAGAAGGTATTTATCAGTGATGCAGTCACAATATACAATAAAACTGAGGAATGATATTAATATATTAAGTTGAACTATGGTTTATTGCATAAGATTATATCACAGTTAAATATTTACAGGTGAAAATCCAGGTTTGCTATTATAAATAACATACTTGTTTGCAGGACTGATAATGAAAGATTGCACTTTTGTTTCTAATGCAATCTATAGTGTTAATATAGGAAGAAATATTACTACAGTGTATCTGCATACACATAACTGCTACATGTAGCTGAGGTTATTTTCTAGAGGAACAAGCTAACTAATGCACCATGCAAACACAGTCAAATGTCTACATGATATACATATACTTAATCTACACAGATTTATGTAATAAGCATAATTCATACCACAACTAAATCCTGATTACAGATTTATAATACCCTTGTGCAATTTGTTTATAAGATGTATTTAAAAACTGTTCAGAATGTTAAAAGGATTAAGTCATTACAAAACCAACACAGTATGTTTGAGGGGCACACACAACAATTAATAAATACATAACTCACTGCATGTCCAAGACTTCTGAAGGCTGCATCCATCAACATCACTTTCCATTTCTCTTCAACGTTGTCTGGCAGAGGTATATAAATGTAATATGCTGCCAGCACAGACAGAAGCACAAAGCACAGCAGTTTTGAACCCATGTCTAAGTACAGCACTCCTCTCAAGTGATTAAAGTCTCTTCTCACTGACTGTGTTACAAGTCAGCAGCATACACTGATAGGGCAAAATTAATCTGTTGGACCAGATCCTATTTGTCATCTGATCTCCAATGCAGTCTATAGAGATGCTGTAACAAATAGTCGAGCAGATTGCTAACCAGCAGAGTCTATCACTGTATTATCAGCAAATCATCAGGATAGTACAGGTGATACTGATTATGAGTGTATAACCAGTTTGAGCACTTAGCAAATAAACTGTTGTAACAATGTGTAGTTTTACAGACACAGCAGTGACAAAGCTGATTGAAAAAAATAGATTCAGAACACAATACGCTCTTTTCCACATAAAATTGAAAATGTAATTTTGGGTGGAATCTCTTAATTGAAAACTTGTTCCCAGAAATTGATGGCACATCCATGCAGGCATGCTGTTTCGTTTACACAAATGGACCAAAATAAGCAGAGATCCTGTGCAAGCAATAACAATGCACATGGCTGTTTTTTTGCATTTCTCTCTTTTGTCCAGTTTTAACAACTCAACATCATCATCATCATCAACATTTATTTATATAGCGCCAGCAAATTCTGTAGCGCTTTCCAATTGGGATCAAACATTAATAAGACAATACTGGGTAATACATACAGACAGAGAGGTAAGAGAACCCTGCTCGCAAGCTTCCAATCTATAGGAGAATGGGAGTTTGAAACACAAGGGCATGTGCTACATCATATTGCACAATGGACCAGCTAGAATGCAAAGGTAAAAGTATGGAGTGGGCTGTGTGTGTTGCAATGTTGGTCAGAGGGTTGTTGTCTTGCGTTAGCAATGTAGAGGATGGTAATAGTGTAATCTAGGGAAATTAAGATGGTGGTTGAGGAATATCATAACCTTGTCTGAAGAGGTGGGTTTTCAGTGAACGCTTGAAGGTTTGAAGACTAGAGGAAAGTCTTACTGTGCGTGGGAGGGAATTCCACAAAGTAGGTGCAGCCCGGAAAAAATCCTGTAACCGAGAATGGCAGGATGTGATGAGAGTGGAAGAGAGACATAGATCTTGTGCAGAATGGAGGTGTCGAGTTGGGAGATAGTTTGAGACAAGTAAGGAAATGTATGTTGGCGCAATTTTGTTGATGGCCTTATATATTAGTAGAAGAATTTTATATTGGATTCGTTGAAATACAGGCAGCCAATGTAGAGACTGACAGAGTGGCTCAGCAGTTGAAAAATGGTTTGCAAGGAAAATCAATCTAGCCGCTGCATGCAAAATAAATTGTAGGGGTTCAAGTTTGACTTTGGGAATACCAGTAAGGAGGGAATTGCAATAGTCGATGCAGGAGATGATGCGTGCATGAATTAATGTTTTTGCGGTGTCTTGTGTCAGATATGTGCGTATTCTGGAAATGTTCTTTAGGTGTATGTAACATGATTTAGATATAGAGTTGATGTGGGGAATAAACGACAGTTGTGAATCAATGATTACACCTAGGCAACGAGCTTGCGGGGTAGGATTTATGGTCATGTTATCAACAGAAATAGAAATGTCAGGCAGGAAGCTTCTGTTTTTGGGTGTGAATATTATAAATTCAGTTTTTGAAAGATTGAGTCTGAGTTGCCGAGAAGACATCCAAGATGAAATGGCAGAAAGACAGTCAGTAACGCGAGAAAACACAGATGGTGAAAGATCAGGAGAGGAAAGACAGATTTGTGTATTATCCGCATAGAGATGATACTGAAATCCAAAAGAGCTTATTAGTTGTCCAAGAGAAGTGGTGTAGATAGAGAATAGCAGAGGACCTAGGAATGAGCCTAGTGGTACTCAAACTGATAAAGGAAGCGGAGCAGAGGTGGATCCAGAGAAATTAACACTGAAAGAGCGATTAGATAGGTAGGATGAGAACCAGGATAGGACAGTGCCTTCAAGACCTAGGAATTGTAGCGTTTGTATGAGGAGAGAGTGGTCAACAGTGTCAAATGCAGCAGAGAGATCTAGGAGAATTAGAAGAGAGCAGTGGTTATTTTTTTTTGCTGTGATCAAATCATTGACAACCTTGGTCAGCGCAGTCTCTGTGGAGTGTTGAGAGCGAAAGCCTAACTGAAGAGGATCCAATAGGTTGTTTGCTGTAAGAAAGTGTGTGAGGCGAGTGTAGGCAATTGGTTTTTATCTGTTTTCTTCAACATTAAATCTATGGTGCCATATCTAAAAGCACTTTTATGCGTTTTCAATCCATTTAACATGCAGATAACATTTGGTTTACATGAAAAAAAACAAAACCATAATAAATAGAAAAATAAAAGAATAAAAATGCATTGAAAAAGGCATCATACTTAATATAAAAGAAAACAGTAAAAAATGGTGATTAGGTAAAAGCTGGAACTGCCTGATTGAGACAGCTTCTTGCAGTGCCCCCTGCCTCTAGAATAGAGTAGTCCTCCACTAAAGTTAACAGTGCTGATTGTTTAAATTGCACATCAATATTGTCTCTTCCTTTACATTTTTTATACTCCAAACAATCCATACTTAGGTGATATTTGTTTTGGTAAAACTTTGTATATTTTTAATACATTAGACTGCTAAGAAATTCAGATGCTCTGTTTTGCTAATGCTAAAGAAAGTATAATAAGTTATGAGAGGAAATAATATAAGCAGATGTGATGCACTTCACAAAACAGTGTATTTCAACACTGTGCTAAAGTTATAGGTTTGTTGACACAGGGAGATAGCAGCAGTTGCAGCCTAATAACAAGCTGCAGGTCACAGAGGGGACAGTCATTCAGCCAGCAGGGAGCCTGACACCCAATGCAGCTCCAGTCCTGACTGTCTGCAGAGACAAACAAGCACAGAAACCAGAGGCAAGTGTGTAAGGAAGATTTATTATCAAAATGCCCATCAAATAGGGGGTGAGTGATACACAGAGTCAGACACACAAAGTAGCCACAGCTTTAAGGGGCCTATTAATTAATCTGTTTTTAGAGCAAAATCCCATGAAAATGACCGACATTATCTGCTGGTTTGCCTTTTTATTCGCACTCTAAAGCAATCCCAATAAACTGCTATTTGGCACCATTTAATAAGTTCCGAAAATCAAAGATTTTCAGAACTTGTGCCCGATGGCCAACACCACCTGAAGCCTATGAACTTGACTGGCTCGCACAGAGCCCTGACTTCAACCCCATCGAACACCTTAGGGATGATCTGGAATGGAGAATTGCGAGCCAGGCCTTCTTGTCCAACATCAGTGCCTGACCTCATAAATGCTCTACAAAATGAATGGGCACAAATTCCCACAGAAACACTCCAACATCTTGTGGAAAGCCTTCCATATAGAGTAAGTGTGTGTGTGTGTGTGTGTGTGTGTGTGTGTGTGTGTGTGTGTGTGTATGTGTAACTGCAGAAAGCAGTATTTAATGAGTTAATAATTTATTGTGTAAAACAACATCAATGTTTGAGCTTTTTTAAAGACAACACAGGTATATTATAATTGCACAAATATTCAAGAATATAACACCTTGTCTTGGATGGATCAATCAATGATTCATATCAAGTTATTAATATAATACAAGGAAATATAATGATTCATGTAATCCACAAATCTATGACCCACATATATCAAACAAATGTATAGTATAAATGTGCATAAAAAAGTAAGAGGTTATATCATGCTGGTAAAAATGAAATAAAAGTAAAAGTGCAAATAATAATTAAAATAATTAAATAAAAAAATAAATAAAAGTAAAGATAAAATAATGGAATGAATGTCCAAGTTCCTCAGGGATCCTTTCCGGGTGCAGGAATGGATAGGTATGGTACATAATGGTGATTCCCTGCAAACAACCCAAAGAAGGTGTAATTCCCAAAGGGTTTGTATCACCAATGCTGGGTACACACTACAGTGTTTAGAGCCAATTATCGGATCAATTGGACGATAAACAACTGTTTTCCCTCATATCGCAGTGGTGTGTGCCCTGGAACAATGAACGATTATTGTTCCAAAGCACATGAAATCGGTGATCAAGATTTTCAAACTGAATTGAAAATCTTGTTGAGCAATGGATCAATGTTGTTTCAATTCTGCAGCCTGTATGCACTCCATAGAGTTTACAGAGTCATGATATTTTCAGCTGATGGTTATGACAGATGAAGAGCACAGATCTGACGGTAAATCTTGTAAACCGTGTATAGTGTGAATTTGTATCTCAATGACAAATAGCAGGAGTTTCACAGCATTTTATCCACCTAACCTTCATTTGAAAACATTATCATCATTATGTTCTGGAAGCAATGAGAATCTGTCCCCTACATCTGGTTCATAGCATGCATGGAAAATATTATGTTCCACTTACACAATAGAAAATACCTTTACACGAGTATGGACTTTGTGGTTATTTCAACAAAGTCAATCTACCCAACATCCCCTACTTACGTGCACTGAACCTCTACCATCCCGCCTACCAGTAATCTAAACTCGGTAAACCTCTCTCAACTAGATCTATCTCTCGAACCATGAGACAGCTACCACTATGTATTCCATCACTCGCATATTACTGGGCATTAAGATGGCCTCACCCCTTCCCCCCCACACACACACACTCAACTGACCGCCAGACTTATACTCAAGGTTTCTTTTGATGTTTTCTTCTTGCTCTTATAAGTCTAATGTAAAATCTTGCAGTTTGTTTGTTTAGACTGTTGCAATTTATTGTAGTTGAACATTGTATCCTATTCCGAATAAATAAAAAGTTAAAATAAAGAGAGAGAAATACTCATGTGCATACAGTCAACTTGACTGACAGAGATGTGGCTGTAGATGTTTTAATATTTTAAGGTGTTGTGGTAGCATTGTGCTGTGCATAATTATCACACAGCTTTACATTTATGTGTGGGGTATGATGATTATAATATAACTCCAGTCTAAGGCATAGAACTCACAAGCTGTCCCTGGTATCCACATTCATAAGCCAGATGCATAGTAATACCAATCATATCAGCAGACTACATATAATTTTTACAAGAGGAAGGGCAAACATTTGCATGTTATCTACTCAGGATGGTGCAAATTTTGATCTTCCGCATGTCTGTGTACTTGCCTTACTAAAGCCAAAGTTTGGTTTCAAAACTTGTATTCTGTTCTATATACATATCTATATAAACTATGATGGACAATTCAACCTTTCTGTAATTACAATTATCAATTATTTTGAGACAGGCTATTACAACATAATGCTTGCATCTCAACATTACAACATAATATTTATATGGCTGCATAAGATTTTACTTGGAATCCAACATTATCATAATTTTGTGAATTTTGATAGTGATCTTTTTCATATAAAAAAAAAAAAGAATGTTATTAGTGAGATGATGGCATCTTACCAAAGGACAGCAACAATGTAAAGCCAAGAGCGGGTGCCAAGAAAAAATGTACTGCAATTCTCAACAGATATTCACCAACGCACCTCATCACTGTACATTATGTAATCTAATGATTAGCATTAGCTAGATTCTTGTTCCTGCATAAACCAGTCAATATTGACACACACAGACTAAGTCATTGTAAGCTAGTCAGCAGGTTATTCATGCTTTACTGCCTGCAGCCGTACCATGAGATCTGATTCCAAATACGTTCCAAGAAAACAATACAGCCCAATATGACCTTTATGCAGGAAATTAAATTTGAAGATATTGTCTGTTTTATGTTCATTAAAGAAAGGCATATGTTTGGTAGACACTGTAGGAAAGATTTACTAAGCAGCAGTGTTTTGGAGGTAAAACAAATGCTATACATCAATACACATCACCAGCGGTTTTCACCTCCTGGATTTACTATTCTTCAGTTTTGCAGTTGAATCACTACGGCGATGTGTTATGTCTGTTATCCTTAGTGTTTGATGTGTATTTTCATTTAAGTGCTGTCATTGAGTTTGGCGTGTGAGTGTCAGTGTTGTTCGTGTTCTCTTTGCCTTTTTTTCCTCTTTGTTGAGTGTTTTCTATGTAGTAGAGGGTATGGAGAGAGGGTGAGAGTGTGAAGAAGGACGATAGACAGTCAATGCAGGAAGGGGCAAAGGAGGCTCAGTAGGGTTTAGAGGGGGCAAGGGTTGACAAGGCTAGTAAGGTTGCAAAAACAATGTCTGACAGGATTATCCTTTTTTTTTACTTGATGAAAACTGTAGAAAATGGAGATTCAGGCAGCCAAAACCACAATAAGCCACAAAAAAACAGTTAAAAGCTAATATATAATGCAGTGGGGTCCTTATAGAGGACAGTGGCACACTGCGAGAAAAGATTTTCTGTCATTAAGTATCGTGTTTAGAAGAAAAGGGCAAAAGAACGAAGGGCTGCAATAGCCACAGGAGCGGACACCCCTAGAAATTGAATTAATGATTTATTAGGAGGAGCTGAGACAAATTTTAAATATGCGAATGCGTTATTGTGTTTGACAGTGACAGGAGGGTCCAGCATAGCAAGATGCTGGTGGGTATAGCTGTCAATGTTCCAAAAAAGATATATATATTTCTTAATACAATACAAACACATTCCAAGTCAAAGCAAACAGATTAATAAATTTAAGTAGTGTGTTATACCAAGTATATGACTTGTGTTTACTTCACAGTATAAACATAGTTAACAATATTCACAAATTAATATATTGTCCCATGCTTCACTCAACAGGTTCTTCACAAAGTCAAGTGAACAAAGCAACAATTACATGGGGGGGTAGCAAGTGGGTCGACCTAAAAGACAAAAAACAAATAAAAATGTTATGTCACTACTGTTATAGAACTTAACTGATGCTGACAAAAAAACAACATGTGGCCAAATCAGAAATCCTTGCAAATATTGCAGTCAAAAATGACATACTTACACATATGTTTGCCTTTACAGGAACATCCAAGCAACTTGAAAGGCACACTGTACCAAAGGAACATGCTGAAGAGTTTGTATATGCTCCTGTAGAGGAAGAGGGAGACATCATTATCATACTTGAGTTTGTGTACATTGACTCTGCCCCACCTGTGCAAGATGAAAGACAACCATGTGAGAAGCCTGATCACAAGACCACACTTCATCTACCGCACAACCCTCTAATTGGCATGGAAATTGCAGTGGTAGGTTATAGAAACACACAAACAGAATTTATTCACACAAAAAAATCAGCAGTTGAGCCAAATAAAACAAAATAAAAGGAGCTTAGTATATACACCAATTATCTAACAAATGCCATAGAGGGCACAGACAATAGTTTACAACAGATGACAGTGGCATTTAATGATTTGACAAGGGCAAATTTGATCTCAGCAGCTTCACAATTACACCACACTTTGTCCTCATGATTGCTAGTAATATGACCAGCACACCATCGCTACCACTACTTCATCAAAGCACAATGTATGCACCAGGGATTACAGAGGAAGAGGCCATAGTACCAGAAGAACCAAACTCTAAAATTAGGGATAAAATAGTTGATTTAGTTGAAGAACATAAGTTGTTGAATTGCTTTGTTTATACGGCATTATGGGGGGTATTCAATTGTTATCGAGTTTTTTTTCCCCCGCCGCGTAAAAAAAAAAAATCCTGCGGGTTTTTGACGGCAATAGCGAACGTTTTGAGTTAGTGCAGCAGGAAAACTCGTGCAATTCAATTGAAAAAGAGAGAACGCTGCCCCCGCGCATTACAAATTGTGTTTGCGAGATTTTATGGGAGTGAAGGGGAGTTTTAACGCGGTCATGTATAACACAAAAAAAAGGTTTTGCATACATTTCCATAATTTAGATTGCATTACACAATGGTAATATCTACATTACAGTACTTTCTTTAGCATATTTTTTAATTAAACTTTTTTTTCCATACAGTTATCTATACCATGTCAAAACACACTACTACGTTCATATTTGTACCAAAAACATACATAAATATAATTAATTAGTGATTTTAATTATTATTAGTTTTTATTTCAATACTGTTTCACAAGAAAATCAACTTACACAACGTAGGCATTAGTGATAAACATAAGTTTAAATTTTTTTCCACATTTTGACATGATTTCAAATACTTTGCAGAGGTTTTTTAATTTTTAACACACCCCAAGGAGGTGCGAGATAAAACAGCATATTTTCCTGTTTTACCCGCCGTGTTAAAAAACAATGGAATAGCTTTTAATGCGGCTGCCTCTCGCACACCACCCTATACTTTCAATAGACCTTCTATTGGAGCGCGAGAGGACTATTTCATGAAAAAAAGCATAACGTTAAAAATGGAATTGAATTTCGGATAAAGTTAACCGACTCGAAAATGATAAAAAACAGCGTTAAAATGGCCTAATACGGTCAAAAAAAAAACTCGCTGACAATTGAATACTCCACTATTAATGCTAAAAATGTAACATTAAAAATATTTTTACTGGGTTTCCTAAAATCCTAAAAGTAGTATATCACATGACATTATGTCAACTATGTGTTAAATTAGCAGCATATCAGATGTATCACAAAATACCATGTTATAATATTAAATGTGATTAGAAACAAGTAGAAACAGACAAAACCTATTTTACTTTTATTTGGTGGTCCAGCTCCTTTTATTAATGGCTTTTTGGTGCAGAACAATACCTTCTTTATTATTATGAACTGTATATCTTGCTTTAGACTACACCAACATCTGTGTCCAATGCTAGAACTTTAATTAGGCAATGCCTCAGTAGACCTGACAAGTGAATTTCCCCTACACATACAATGACAAGGATGGCAGATGTAGAAACCACAGTAGCCTCCTCTCAAATAAGCCAGGCTCTAAAAAAGTAAATAAAAACATTTGATGTTTTGTGTTTTGTTCTTTACAGCTTTGTTACTATGTAAACTTTTTATTACAACCACTTACATGTAAATACATTTTTATTTTATCTACTGCAATAAGCAAAGCTGTAGTTTAGCTTTAACTCTATCTGCCACCTCTCCATTGGCGTAGAAAAGAACACCACCAAATTTATCAAGGCACCTGAATCTAGTCTTCAGTAGTCCAAAGGTACACACCCCCTAGTGGATATGTAAGAACTTAATTTTATCTGTGCTGGGTGGGAGTCTGTGGATGCAACAGGGATGTCACACCCATATCCTGAATAACCTGAAATGACACACAGATTGCATTTCACACATTAACATATATTGCAAGTAGCACATGTTAAGCATATGAAACAAGGTTCATGTACAAAGTAAGGCTGGTCCTGATCTGAGAGGGAGTCCAGGTCCAAGCGCACTCTAAATGCACATAGTCTGGGCCTCTGTAAACCCTGGTGCTGGTGCCAGTGATCCTTCTCCCTCCTTCACAACTTCATCAAATGCATTTCCTGCAAATGGCATTTTGCCAAACTCACAGTTGCATACAGGTTTGAGGCCCATTTGCATAGGCATCATAAGCCAGTGGCGGATCCAGGGGGGGGTGGCTATCGGAGCGATCGCTTCCCTAACAGAGGCTTGCTGCTGGCAGCTGCACACTATGTGCATGTCCGTTCGGCAGAGACAGATAGGGCGGGTGTGCTGCCCGGCTGCTCTGATTGTGTTTAAAACACAATCAGAGCGGCCGGGCAGCACATTCTCTCTGCCTGTCTCTGCCGAACGGACCTGCACATAGTGTGCAGCCGCAGGCAGTCTTAGTTGTCGAAAAGGGGGTGGGGACTAAATAGCCCTCCCCCCTAAATCGACCACGTAAAATAAAATTCTAGATTCGCCTCTGTCATAAGCCATCATAGGTAAATGTCCTGCAGTTTGAGCAATCCGGCCTCTTAAAGCAGCCTCTTTTTTTCAACGGGATTTCCAGTAGTCAAACTGCTGCTTGATAATTCTCATTAAAAAATAGGGCCCCATGTGACTAGTGACATGAAAGTGTTAAATTAAACAGCTTGTAAAATTTATACTCAGCTGCAACTAGTTGTAAATGTGAATTTGTATGCAAAAATAAACATTGGTGGCATTGAGGAGTTAAGGCGTTGAGGGGTTAAAGAGACTGCTGCTTAATAAATAATACTTAACTAGAATTGGGGAGTGTAAATAGATGAATGGGTTGTAGAGAAAATATATGTATATTTGAATCTATATTAGTGTTTTTATTTGGGATATGCTCCCCAGATAAATTCATTTTTAGGGAAAAGCTGGAAAAAGGACCATGAGGTCTAGATGAAGAAGAGAAGGGTGGGCTCTATTTACAAGGCCCAGTCTGGGTCTTCTGTTCTGCTGTCTGATTAATGCTGGCACATGTGAGCTATGTTTAAAAGGCTGGTAGGCAGTTGATTCAGTCTCTAAATATCTGGAGAAATGGACTACAGAGTCTCTGTGAGAGGAAGCCTGATATTTGCTGTGAGAAAAATTGGCTGTGTAACTTCTTATGTTTTGTTTTAGCTTGCTAGTCTGGAGTGACTTGTATTTAGTTAGTGCCAAGCAGTCAAGGTGAAACTTATTATTTTGGACCCAGTAGAACCTGGTGACAGGCTTGTATACCCACACATGGCCATTTGCAATGAGTTTTTGTATAAAATAGCAAAAAAGAGTGAGGATGTAGTAGAACAGCTGGGAAGTCCAAATGTTGAGGCAAAAGCGTAATGGAGGGCAAGCCGAGGTCGGTACACATGTAGTAGATTTGGGTAGACAGGAACAGCAACAGGAGCAGGAGCTACATCACAGGCACAGAGCACAATAATCAGGCACTGGAGACAGTAACTGGCCAGGCTTTTATAGGAAGTCAAGGGGTGGAGCTAAGGCATGCTGGAAGAACAGGAGATCACTGGAACTGATCTAGAACACAGAATAAAGGCAAGGAACTGTCCAGCAGCCAGAATAGCTCAGTCAGCAGAGCAGCAGTCCACGGAGGCAGAAGCCCTGGGTTTGAATCCTGAGACATCTTCTTTTAGTTCCAGAAGTAAAAGTGTCAGAGACATTGTCAGCCACCCAAATGAACGAGGCTAAAGAGTTCATAAAAAAAACAGGGGCATATTTTCAGAGCTTGGCGGCCATAATAAAACATGGAATTGCTACAGAACCAGGGGTCAAGGCCAACCTAAAACATTATATGATGCCCGAAGCCCAGCAAGAGGCTATTTCCAAGGAGGTTATAAAAATGCTAGAACTTGATGTTATAGAAGAGTCTAATAGTGAGTGGTACAGTCCCAAAACCAGATAGCAGCCTACGCTACTGTAATGATTTTGGTAAGCTGAATACAGTGTACAAGTTTTATTTCTACCCTATGCCCAGTGGATGAGCTGACAGAAAGAAAAGGAGCAGCCAGATCTCTCCAGACTTGATTTCACAAAAGTACCATTGACTGCGCAAAAGAATAAACAGCCTTCTCTGATCCAGAAGTGCTCTATCAGTACAACATGTTGCCCTGTGAATTACTTGCAACCCCAGCAACCTTCCAACATGCAATGGATAATATTTGGAGGCCCTCACAGACAATATGCAGCTGCCTATCTGGATAATGTTGTGATTCACAGCCCAGATTGGGACTCTCACCTCATTAGGGTTCAAGCAGTGTTGGTCCCTATCAGAGAGGCAGGGCTAATGGCCAATCCAAAAAAATGCTGCTTAACAATGAAAGAGGTTAGGTACCATAGTACCATAGATTTACCATAGAAAGAGTTTTGGATAGCTTCAATAAAATTTAAACTATTCTCCAAAACTGTTCTTGTTCGGCAAATAAAATATAGGTGAGAGCTTTTTTGGGGATCACTGGGTATTACCGGCATTTCATTCCTAATTTTGCCACCACTGCTGTTCCATTATCAGACTTTACCAAAAGTAGTCTGTCTAATAGGGCGAAATGGAACCATTGGGCCTTTCTGGTGTTAAAAGTGGTGTTGTGTGTGCAACCTGTATTTAGAATGCCAAATATTTTAAAGAGCTTGTCGTGCAGACAGACACTTCAGATGTAGTGGGTAGGTGCCATGTTGTCCCAAAACAGATGGCGAGAAGCACCGTATAATTAATATGAGTTGAAAACTCAATGAGAATGAGAAGAGATACGCCATTGTAGAGAAGGAAGCATTGGCTATTAAGCTAGTATTGGACACTCTGAGGTATTATCTATTGGGTAGACAGGTTAAGCTCAATGCAGATCATGCCCTATTAAAGTGGATGTGTGTAAGTAAAAGTTAGAATGTCTGGGTGACAAGATGGTTTTTAGTGTTACAAAATTTAAAGTTTACGGTGGAACATAGACCTGGTGCACAATTAGCCATGCAGATGCATTGTTTTGTGTCTTCTGTTTAGGGGCTACAAGTGTTTTGCCCACTAGGTCAAAATAGGGGAGGAGGATGTGTGGCAAAGACACTGGAATAGTGATTGCAAGCAGTTGTATTAGTCCTAGGTTTCTAATCTATGTGCTTTAAACCCCCAGGGAGAATGTTTACATTTGGGAAATGCTTTCCAGAGAGAATTTAAGCTTTCGTGAAAAACTGGTAAATGGTCCCTGGGGTGTAGATGGAGAAGAGAAGGGTGGGCACCGTTTACAAGGCCCAGCCCAGGTCTTCTTTCTGTTCTGCTGTAAGAATGAGAAATGTTTGCACCTGTGAATTGTGTTTAAAAGGCTGCTAGGCAGAGGATTCAGTCTCTCACTATATGGGGAAAAGGACTGCAGAATCTATGTGAGAGGAAGCCTGATCTTTGCTGTGAGAAAACCATGTTGGAAATACTTATGTTTTGTTCTCTGAAATACACACACATATATATATATATATATATATATATATATATATATATATATATATATGTATATATATGTATATATATATATATATATATATATATATATATATATATATATATATATATATCTATATATCAGAGAAAAGAGGTGCCACACATAGTGTACCAAAAATAACCATATAATTATTATCCAAACATAGTAAGTGTAGCCTCGTACCAAGTGAAAAATTTAATATCAGCTTATCTGTTGAGTGCTTTCCCTCCTGGGGAGACTTGAAAAAACAGAGAATCTTCTTTTTCCCACAGATAATTTCCAGCGGCGGAATACAATTATAAAAGAGAATTTGCGCTTATCTGAACTCCTCCACAATATTACGCTCCTGGGCAGGATAATCATACCACACGTGGGGTAATACAGAAAAGCTCCCTTCCACGACTCGTTTTGTCCGATGGACTTTATCAAGAGGTTTAGTATAGCTGCAGCTTATCACAAAGTAGTTTAAATAGTTCCATAGTCTAATCATAGAATCACTCCAATTACCCTTGGCATCCGTCCAATGTATCCATCCTACTTCCACCCTTACTAGAAACCACTTCCGCCATACCTCACTCATGTCACATCCGGTTTTCGAGTAATATCAGTACATAAATGTAACACCATTTAAAAAAGGGGGGAGACAATTCTAAGGACACTCACATGTGTAGACACTCACATGCAAAGACCATTTTTTAAATATATTTGCCACTGAATTACCCATTCAAAATTGACGAGTATTGAAATATAGAAAGAAGTTTAAAATATATAGCATTTTTTGAGGTGTGCAGCTGCATTGACACTCACATGCAGCTGCACCCGTTTTTTTCAAAATTAATTCAGATGTCACTGCCCCATACAAGATTACTTTCACTAGAAAAACATAAAAAAAGAAAAAAATAAATCAATTTGTTTTTTGGATTGTGCTGCTATTGTGCTATTGTTATACAGCAAAAACACAATTTTTCTCTCCACTGAATATACTACTTAGTTCAGAATGTTATCTAACTCAGTCAACATACTACTACTATTATATATGCATTAAAATAGCCAGTAGCCACCTCTCTAAACTCTGAAAGATATTGATCCAAATCTCTTGTGAGGTTTGCTTTAAAATTTTCCTGTAAATTACGTTTTGCCATGTTTTGACATCTGAAATTGGCGCACGAAACCGAGTTATGACTCGTTTTCACATTTAGAACCCCAAAACTCAAATCTGTTGGATCAGAATCTGAACCACTCATCTGTAGTATTTATTGTAAATAGTAGCACTGTAGGCAAAATGTGGCTTCTTCATTGCAAACAGGTGGGCGAGATATATTTTAGAGGAACATATTTTAGTATTGTCCACTTCAAAAGCCCAATAGATTAATGTGCTGGCAGAGTAGGGGTGTTACACTGTTAGCAAAGTACAGGCAGTGTGACAGATCCAATTGTACTGCTGCACTATTAGAGCTTTTCCCCTCCTTCACTGATGAGCCCTTCAACTCTGGCCCTCACACACAAATAATGCAAACTCCTATTTATTATTATTATTTCTTATTTTCATGTATTTTAAATACTACCACCGCGCAAATAATTCATAATAAAATAATAACAAAAATTGTATACATCATGCAGAATAAGGGCACATACTAAAAATTGTACCCATGGAGCAAAACAAAAAATGAGTACTGTGCAACTGAAGAGAAAAGCACAGAGTCCCCTTTTCCTGGAAATTAGGGATTTTTACCAATCAAAATGTCTTTAGTTACATCCCAGATGTTACAATTACTTTGGCAGTAATTAAGAAAGATTGCAGATGTACAAAATACAAATATCTGTAGAAAAAAAATGAGGATCTCAGTAAATTCAATGCTTCTTTTGCTTGGTGTACTTTCCGTTAGTACACAGCTCACAACAATATTTTCACCTCAGTGTAGGAAAATGCTGTCAGTGTGAGACATCCAATCACTCCTTAACCGATCTGTACCCGCCCCAACTAATGAGCACATCAACATTGGACCTACACATGATGCAGTCTCTACTTATGCTTCCTGCATCTTACCACGGTACCTCATTGTCCCTGCTGACCTGTCCCTGACACACACACACACACACAGACTTGTTTTTATTGCATTGTGAGGACCCATGTCTGGAACATGGTGTATAGGGACACCCCTTTTCTAATGCTCTGTCGACAGAACAATCATAGGGGTATGTGTAGAAATGGTTTGTGACCAGAGTTACCACATGAGATTTACACTTTGACTTTGCATAAAGTACTGACACAAACTGCAAGATGGGGAAAGTGTCATGTGTTTTGACTGTCTGAGGACATCTACATTACCGCATACATAAATGAACAAATAATAACAATGGTAGGGAAAGTTTTGTGTATCCTGGCCGTCTGAGGACATCCGCATGCCCGTTTACACAAACACCTAGCCATGGAGGCTACAGCCCTGTTCAACCACTGTGCATCATTTCAACAAGTTTGATCCCTCTTTAAAGCTGTTATGCGGTTCTTTATGTAGAATTTCATCCCCAACCAGTTCCAATTTTTCAGTATGAATGGTTCAGCCATGAGGCACGCAACACAGTCTCGCTTTCTGGGCACCCAGCATGTCTGTACAAATTTCATCAGGTGTTTCTCCACAGCCTGGACCTCCTCTCTGCCACAGGATTTCCTCCGCACTTCTTTGCACCGTGAAAGGAAGCATAGTGGTCCAT
Source organism: Mixophyes fleayi (assembly GCF_038048845.1). Taxonomy (NCBI): domain Eukaryota; kingdom Metazoa; phylum Chordata; class Amphibia; order Anura; family Limnodynastidae; genus Mixophyes; species Mixophyes fleayi. The sequence goes on along the minus strand of NC_134404.1, from coordinate 92,721,265 downwards.
TATGGCTCCGCAAAATACAGAGAAGGCAAAGTTCTGCTGCCTAGCAAAACTGTGTGCTACACCTACCAGTGGAAGGCATGACTGGGCACTAGTCCCGTGCTGGGCTGCCAAGAGGAATTCAGGGCCCTGGTACAACAATATCATGGGGCCCTCCTTATAGTTGAGCATGCTAAAAAAAATTGCGCCGCTGCTGAACAAAATTTGATGTGGTTCTGGTCATATTATTAGGGGCGTGGCTATGTGTCATTGGGGCATGGCTAGCAGGTGAAAAGTGCTAGGTCACCCTCCTACAGAAACAAAACCTGCATTGTTGTGTACACCATTGACACATGGGTGCAGTGCCCGCTTGCTGGAGCGTGACATATGTTCCACCACTCCTGACTTTCAGGACATCTAGCACCATAGTGTAGTTTAGAAAGAATTCAGTGTGTATATAAACAGTTCACAGTCTTGGCCTGCCCCTTACATTGGGCAGAACACTTACCAAAAATCAGAATTTTCCACTAGAATCACAACATTTCACAGACTCTCCTACTCTCTCCTATCTGTTCTTCTCACTTTCACCACCTGTGGCTGCTGCTTTCCTTAGTTGCCGCTTGTCTGGATCCTGGAATGTTGGGGGCCCTATTTGGAAAAAAATGGGTACATTTAGAAAATTACTTCCAGTCCCGGTGTTAAATCAATAGCACCCACGAGTAATAATTAGGCCTTCCTCCAGTCCCAACCTTAAAATAATAGTATTCCCATTTAGTAAATAAACCTATTTCCCTTCCTGCAAACAGCACCAGCAATAAATTAATAGTATTTACATTTCATAAATATACCTATTTCCCGCAATCATCACTGCCATTTAATAATTTATAGTCACATTGAATAAATAGACCTCATTCTCCCCAAACTCACCCCCACATTCAATTAATAGCCCCATACCACCCCATCTTAAATTAATAGTCCCCATTATTAAATTGCCTCACCATCACCCTACAAACAAAATAGCACCGATTAAATAGCTACCACCTACCTCACACACACTACATTGCCACAAGCCCCCTGTGCCATCACACACACATTAATGTGCCCCTTCATCATCACCACACTGTGCCTCCTTATGATCCCACTGTGCCCCTTCATCACAATGACGCGGTCCCCTTTTATGATCACACTGCGCCCTCCATGCTGCTTTTCCCCCTTCTTTATCACACTGTGCCTCTCCCTCCCTTATTCATGGCACTGTGCCTCTCTCTCCCCCTTCTTCATCACACTGTGCCTCTCCCTCCCCCCTTCTTCATCAAACTGCGCCTCTCTCTCCTCCCCTCCTTCATCACACAGTGCCTCTCTCCCCCCCCTTCTTCATCACACTATGCCTATCTCTCCCCTCCTTCTTCATCACACTGTGCCTCTCTCTCCCCCTTCATCACACTGTGCCTCTCCTCCCCTTCTTAATCACACTGTGCCTCTCTCTGCCCCCCTTCATCACACTGTGCCTCCCCCTTCTTTATCACTCTGTGCCTCTCTCCCCCCTTCTTTATCACTCTGTGCCTCTCCCTCCTTTTTTATCACTCGGCGCCTCTCTCCATTCTTCGTTATAACTTTGTGCCTCTCTCCCCCCATTCTTCATGACACTGTGCCTCTCCCCCTTCTTTATCACTCTGTGCCTCTCTCCCCCCTTCTTCATCACACTGTGCCTCTCTCTCCCCCTTCTTCATCACACTGTGCCTCTTTCCCCCTTATTAATCGCACTGTGCCTCTCTCTCCCCCCTTCTTCATCAAACTGTGCCTCTCTCTCCTCCCCTCCTTCATCACACTGTGCCTCTCTCCCCCCTCTTCTTCAACACACTATGCCTCTCTCTCCCCTACCCCTTCATCACACTGGGCCTCTCCCCCCTTCTTTATCATACTGTGCCTGTCCCTCCCTTATTCATCACACTGTGCCACTCTCTCCCCCCCTTCTTCATCACACTGTGCCTCTCCCTCCCCCCTTCTTCATTACACTATGCCTCTCTCTCCCCTCCTTCTGCATCACACTGTGCCTCTCTCTCCCCCTTCATCACACTGTGCCTCCCCTTCTTCATCACACTGTGCCTCTCTCCCCCCTTCATCACACTGTGCCTCCCTCTTCTTTATCACTCTGTGCCTCTCTCCCCCCTTCTTTATCACTCTGTGTCTCTCCTCCCTTTTTATCACTCTGTGCCTCTCTCCACTCTTCGTTATCACTCTGTGCCTCTCTCCCCCCCTTCTTCATGACACTGTGCCTCTCCCCCTTCTTTATCACTCTGTGCCCCCCGTTCTTTATCACTCTGTGCCTCTCTCCCCCCCCTTCTTTATCACACTGTCCTTTTCTGCTTTCCTCCCCTTGCCTCTCCGTTCCCTTACTTACCTTATGTTAGCTTCTTTCTTTTCTTCTGTCTTCTCTCTTCTTTCTTCTTGTTAGGTCCTCCCTGCGCCGCTCCTCACTGAATGTCGGGCGTGACTTGATAATGTCATGCCCGAGAATCAGTGTGAACGGAGCAGGGATCACGTGAGTATGATACTTTTATTTTTAATCACCCAGGTCCCCCCACCAATGAATAGGTCAGAGACCCCCCCCCCCCTCCCCTTCCCCCTGGCGGAAAAAACAAAACACAAGAAAAAAAATTGCTATTAAAAAAACGTAAAAAAATTCAGCAGTGAGGGCCTGGTCGGGCCCGGGTGAATAGTACCTGTCCCTCCGCCTCTCGGCAGCCCAGGTCCCCTGTTGCCAGGCCCATACACCGCATCTCTTCTGACATGGAAGTGTCGACTAAACGCTCGGCCACTTATCCCTCTGTCACAGGAGATTGCTCATCATCAGACATGTCGCTTTGTAGCTGGACCGGTTCTGAAAAGAAACAGATATGTAAATGATCGAGGTAAAAGTCAAAAGCATACATCAGACACCAGATTTCCCACTTGCCCTCCGGATCAATGTGCATCTTGTCCAAATTCTTGACTTTAAATTTGGCCAGTCTGCCACTCTCGAGAGCCATTAACAGTTTGCTGATCTTGGCAAGTTGGAGGGTACCTTCTGGGAGGTGGTAATACTGCTGGTGCACCCTGATGTTGTGCCCAAGGAAGTCTGCCAACTGATCCAGTTCTGTGTCATTTAGGTTGAGGACCTTCGAGAGAGTGGCAATGTGCTTTTGAAGCTTTGTGGAAGACAGTGTGTGGGCATACTTGGCCCCACACTCTCGGGAAAACAGTCATATGCAATAGGAACCTCTGAAGTGTGACAAGGCAGCTGGTCTGGTGAACATGTAGACATTTTGGCTATCCACTCCACATTTGTCACGCTTTTCTGTGAGAAGTTTCATTGCAGCTTGTATGACTGGTGTCAGCAGGATGGGGAATTTTCTCCCTCGTTTTCCTCGGATTTCAATGCGAGTGAAGTGCCGGCAGAGCTTTCCCTCAACCTTGGAAAACACTAGGGACACATCTTTGTAGAGATCCGAAGTATCTCTTGAGGAGAAGGTAGTCAGCAACATTTTTGAAACTTTCCCTTCCCTCCTTCGAGTGAACAAGATCGCCTGTGCAAGGGTGACATTTGCAAGTAGTGCTCAGTGGTTAACCGTAGGCTTGTTAGATAGCCCACTTTGGTAGACTTGTTGCTTCTCATCAAGGTACAAGTGCATCTTTTTCACACCTTCCGTGAAAGGAAAGAGCTGAGGCATTTTCCACTTGGATTCCCTAAGAGTGTTCAAGGCAGCCAATGAGATCAACTCATTCCATCTCGCCTCATATAGCTCCTGAAATTTCATGTGTTTTCAACCATAGCAGTACAGCCCCCCATCATGGCTCGGCACTCCACAATGCTCGATATCTTTTGCAGGCCATGCCCAACCTTGAGTGCCAGCGAGGGCATCTTTAATGTACCTGTCTCCTCGTCATAGCCAGCTACCAGCTTCACAGTCTCTACTACGTGCTGAAAGTTCAATGAGTTGATAAAATCTTCTATCCTCTCCTGTAGCTCTTCTGGCCTGTAGCAGTAGCCTGCCCATTTCTCTAAGCTTCTGATGGATGTACTCGTGCCTTCCAACATCTGATCCAACCTGGTTGAACAGATGCTGTCCCATCTGCATGATGCATCGGTCATTTTTGACTGCGTGTAAGACTTCATCCTGGGTCATGTCACTATAGAGCTTCCAAAAGCCACCACTGATGTCAGGTGGAACAGACTGACCAAAGGTGCACAGTGACTGGACTCTGATCTTGCCAGGTGTGAGCTTATTTTTCACTGTTAGCCAGAAATGTACTTGATGCTGTTATAATTGACAAAAAGTGTTACAGAAATGGACCCCTTTGCCCTTCTCACGTAGCCAAGTAGCTGAACGTATGGGATTGAAAATGGCATGTGAATTGGCAGAGAGTAAATCAATTGATATACATTGGTCTTCAGTATTTTTCTAGTATAGGGGGCGACGTTGAGGTGACTGAAGAACTTTTTATGAGAATGGTAGTACATAAGTAGAACATTCACATTACATGTAGGACTTGTGACAGTGACACAGTTACCAACTAAAGTAGCTGTTATTTAAATTAACACTTACACACATGATAGTACATGACTTTCACAACAGGGCGGACATGGCTGTCAAATGAACAAATCAATGTTTTGTTTTGTTTTTCTTTGTATTGTTTCAAATTATACACACACATAAATTAGTTAATATATGAGATTTGTGTTACCTGAAGAATAAGCAGTCTGGAAGGTGAAGGTATGTGGTCAGGAGTCTGCTGGACCCTGGAAAGATGGACAAGGTGGGCCTGTGGCACACAGAGTGTATGTTCCAGGCCTAGCTGAAGCAGCACCTGGTCTGACTCAGCTGGGTAAAGAAGGTATGTGCAAGTTGGTAAGAGCATATTGGTGTGCATCAGACGTTTCTTCTCAAGCTAGTAGAAAGGCAATGTCCTGTCTTGATTGAGAGAAAGTGTCAGGAAGACAATACCAATAGAGCCATCCCATACCTCTTCTACAGATGGACTTTCTCCAGGTAATACAAATCCATGTCATCCAATTACCACCTTGCAGGATCTGTTAACGTATAAATGATTCAATAAAATATAAGTGTTTGAAAAGCAAAGGTTATCTTTATTCTTACAAATTGCATATGCAATGGCTTGTATTCAACATGAAACAGGCAATCTTCTCTATGTAAGACACAGGTTATATAGAAATAACCCCACCCCTCTTACATATGTCACTAATCACTTCTCATACTAAAGAATATACCTTATAAGGACAAAGTTGGTTATATATATTTTTTACAACCTCATCATTGTACATAGAATTCTATGCCTAAGCAGGTCAAAAGGCATATGTGACCTCTTACACTATTCTCTCTATATAGCATGACAACTGTTAACTATTTTAACATCCTATTAATAGATGCCCTATTGTGGGGTATAACATACAAAAATAATTTAACCCATTGCACAGAATACAGAAAGAAATCATTTGACCATACAGATTTTCTACACATCAACATTGTTTTATCCAACATATATTTGTACCATCATTTATTCCATTACATTCCCCTCTTTGTGAAAACTATTCACACACTATAACCTTTAACTAAAAAAAACATATCAACTACAAAAAAAATCTAAAAAGAGAGAGATTAACATCTTCTATTATAAAACTAACTATCAAAGAGAAATGTTCATTTAAGTTGTGGTACAAATATTCTATTCTCCTTGACATTCTTCAATGCAATAGAGACATTCCTTTGTGAATCCGAGACTACATTTATTTGTAAAGCATTTGTCCCAACCTTGCACAACTTTCCTAATATTCTTGGAACACATTTTAAAAGAAGATAAATTAATGCACATATTATTAAAAAAATAATAGCATATTTTCCTAATGTCCAAAATAGTCCTTTCCACTACCCTAATATTCCTGAGAATATACCTGTAAATCAAGTAGAAGGATTCCACCATTGAATTCTCCCACCAGTTATCATCTTCTGTATCAATGTTATTATGACTTATTCTGAATTCATTTTTTAATTTTGAAATATGTAACATATATTTATCTATTTCTTCTTCTGGGTTTGACGTAATATTCGAAATGTACGTACACTAATGCACATCATAAACCGTTTCTAAAGTGTGACAATATCCACTACTTTGTGCAGTTAAATAATCTAATATTAATCTATGTTGGATTAATTCAGTTTTATATGCTTGAAACTCTTTGGAAACATATCTAAAAGTGTCATCATATATTTCTGTAATGTTATCCAACAAATTAGCTAATTATTCAATTGCTTTAATATTATTTAAATATCCCACATATCCATGAGTGAAAACATTTTCAAAACCTACCCTTACTTTGACTGAATGTTCTATTTTAAAAAAGATGTTTATATTTAGTACCTACAGTTTTTACAGATCTCCTCGTTCTGTGTTTTAAGTTCTGAGTGATCATATCAACCAGATATTGATGTTCCATGATAATTGTACTAGGAATTAATTCTCCAATATAACATATACCTTCAGAATTTGGAGGTAGCCAATTATATGCTCGCCTTCCACATATGAAATAGAAATTCTCAGGAAGGTTATATGGTATATCAGATATTAAACTATGAGCTGCCTCATAGCCCAATTCACAAGTGGTCTGATTAACAGAATGTATCGTCCACCTAATTATTCTCCCACTCAATGTTAAATTAATCAATTTTTCAATTATTGTTAAAGGATTAAACTGTACAATCCTCAAACATTCCTTTATTGTTCCTTAATATATTTTCGGTACATTATAATTCACTCCTTTCTTTTGAACTGTAGGTTTTGCAGTTTTATTATAACATGTTATATTTTCATGTATCACATAACAATACTTTATCAATTTTATATGTGGTGGCATTGTAGTACTATACTCTCCTTTCGTTTTATTACCACATTTCTTTTCACCTAATTTTACTTTTATTTATAGGAAATGGTATAAGACCAACATTATGATGTCTACGCGGTACTTGAATACAAACCCAACACTCACTAGTATTAAGTTTCTTTGCTATTAACTGATGAAATATATCTATTGGACGTTGATCACTAAAATAATTAGGATCATCTAAGCACCATTGTACGCATAGTTTTTCCATATGATGCTCACAATATTTACAAATACATGCTTGTGTTGAAGATAAATCTTTACAATGGTCCTGTGATGTATCTCGTTTACCTCTCCTTTCCAAAACCGTTACATTATTGTTCTGTTGTCCATTTACAGGGCTGTAAACATACAGATCAAGAAAAATACCAATTGCAAACATGATTAATGTTAAAACAAATAGCAATGTCCATAATTTCAAATTTGGTTGTGGACCAATTAACTCTGAATACCAGTTTCTTTCTATTTCTTGTCTTTTCCTCTTCACCAGATTTTCATCTCCTGACTTCGTCAAGAGGAGAGCATCTTGCCTTTGTAAGGGCTGAGATATTATTATGGTCTCAGAAATATCCCTTACTTGTAGAATGAAGGTGATAATTATCTTCTCCCTTGTTCAGGATCGACTGGTTTTTTACAATGGGACGCGTGTATCCAAGTGCTTTTTTTCTTTGAGCTTTATAGCTGTTGGCGTTGTTAATAGCACGAGATATGGACCCTCCCACCGATCAGTCAACGATCCGGATCTTAAGAAACTTCTTATCATCATCCAATTTCTCGAATTCAAATTATGACAGGCTCCGTCAATCGGAATCGGTTGTGTGCCTATCACAGCAGCTTGAATCTGTCTCAACTGTTTAGTAAATGATAGAATGTAGTTAACAGTCACATCATTAACTTGGCTTTGACTGGTATTGCAATTCAGAGTTAATTAGGAATTTTTCCAAACAGAATCTCATACGGTGATAAATTGAGAGGACCCCCGAGGGGTTAATTTGATAGCATGTAAAACTATTGACAATGCATCAGGCCATAGCATCCTCTTTTCCTTTGAATACTTTAGACACTTTATTTTTAATAATTCCATTGTATCTTTCAACCTTCCCACTACTTTGTGGATAGTACGGTACATGAAGCTGTTGTATTATACCTAGCAATTCACGCATTTGCTTAAAAACAGATCCAATAAAATGATGACCTCGATCAGAAGAAAGTACCTGTGGTATGCCATATATACACACAAATTTTTGTAAATTTTTTTTAGCTGTAACATTAGCAATGGCTTTTGCAACTGCATAACCTTCAAACCAACCAGAAAATTGATCAACACATATTAATATATATTCTAACATCCTACACTTAGGAAGTTGGATAACATCAATTTGAATTATTTGAAATGGGCCGTCAGTTGGTGGCAGGTGTTTAGGTATTGTTTTTACTGCCTTCCCTGCATTGCATTGGAGACAAATAATGCATGTACCTGGCAGCTTTGGCTGCAAATCCAGGTGCATACCAATACATATGGACTATATTCTTCATAGCAGTCTTACCTGCATGGGTTAATCCATGACTCATTTGTGCCACTGCTGGCAAGAGTGCTTTGGGAGCTACAGGCTTACCTCCCTTTCCACTCCACAGTCCATCTTTACCAATTTGACATCCTGCCATTTCCCATCGGGCCTTTTCCTGTGAAACACAATCTTTTTGCATCTCAATTAGTTCAATTTGATCAGGTATTACAACATTTAGAATTTCAATATTTTCAACAATCTGTGCAATGTCTTTTTCTGCTGCTTTCTTAGCAGCTAAGTTAGCTCTATGATTTCCGTTTGTAACCTCATCTTGTCCTGTCATATGCGCTTGGCATTTAATAACTGCTAACTGTTTTGGTAACTGAATAGCATTCAATAATTCATTCACGATTTCATGATGAGCGACTGGTGTACCATTAGCTGTGATGAAATTTCTTTGTCGCCATATTTCAGCATAATCATGAACAACACCAAACCCATATTTACTATCAGTGTAAATATTTACTGTTTTATTCTCTGCCAATTGACAAGCTTTAATTAATGCTGTTAATTCAGCAATCTGAGCAGAATGTGGAAACGATAAACTTTCAGAATATACAGTCACATTATCATCCACTATTGCAAATCCTGACTGCAATGGACCTGTATCATTTCTCCTATGACAACTACCATCAACATATAAAATAAAATCAGGATTTTGCAATGGTATTTCTTTTAAATCTGATCGTGATGCAGTAGTTTGCTGCATGTATTCAACACAATCATGTGGTTCATGAGCAAAATGTTTAAAATTCTGATGTTCACTTTTGTGTGTATTCTCCTCATCTGATTCACTTAATGCCAAATCATTATCATCTGTATTCAAATATACTTTCCCCTCCCTTTTGAATCTTATCAGATTCAATATCAGAAGTAATAGACAAGAGTAGCAGAATATTTAAAATGTTACATCTGACAAGTGTAATATTTGGAGCCATTAGAAGAATCAATTCCCATTTTGTTAGTCTGCAATTTATAACATGTCTAGTCATATGACAATTTAAAAGCGTTGTTACAGCATATGGCACTTGAACAGTAAGTGGATTTCCCAAAACTATATCAGCACATTTGTCTACCAACATAGCTATGGCTGCAACAGATTTTAAACAATTTGGAAGACCTCTAGCCACAGGATCAAGTTGCTTTCTGTAGTATGCAACAGGTCTGGGGATATTCACATGGGGCTGTGTCAAAACACCAGCTGCATGACCTGAATATTCATGACAAAACAAAGTAAACGACAACTCATAATTTGGTACATTTGGTTTCAATTTAACAGAGATTGGGCTAATCTTCATTTTCCCAGTCTCATTTAAATCTGTAGTCCACAACTGACTAGGTACATTTTCTAGCATGTCATCTACCATTTTATTTAGCCCTGGTTGCTAGCAGCATACAAACTGAATTTCATATGTGTCGTGATAAGGCATATTAGCATCTATATCAAGAGCTATCTGCACTTCATGTCTATTTATTTCTCTCAGATATTTCTAAAAACACTCCATCCGGAGTACAATATATTGAACATCCTAACTTACATAACAAGTTTCTACCTAATAAATTAGAAGGAGTATTCGCTGCTAATAAAAAATAATGTTTATCTGGGATAGGACCTAAAGTGACTTTAACTGGCTCTGTTTCTTTTATGTTACATGACCAGCGACTCTTATAGCATTTACAATTCTGTCAGTAATTGATAATGAAATTAAATTTTTTAATACTGATCTTGCAGTTCCCGTATCAATCAGAAATTCATGCTTATTACAATTAACTGTCATATTTATAATGGGGTCCTTTACATTGGTTTTTAAAAACTGGACAGATGTGCACAAGAGCTGCTGGTGACCGTCAATCTTATCCTGAGAAGTTGTTATTTGATCTGGTCTTACCCGATTGTCTTTGTTTTCTAGGCTTTCTGCAATACTTGGCAAAATGCCTCCTCTCCTGTCAGTTATAACATATCACTTGTGATCTGTTACTTCTGTCAGGATATACCCTTGCTTTAGGTTCAACCCCCTTGAATAGTGGCTTTAGCTGCTTGCATTTTTTTAATTACCATATTATCCTCATGATGTACAGCAATTGCGGCTAAAGCATCAATATCTTTCATAGCCCAGAGAGGGTCATGAATTTGCACTCTGACTTTTAAATTATTTTTCAACCCTTCCACAAAAGCACTAGTCAAAATACTTTTAAAATCCGCTTTTGCAAACACATCAGAAACACCTGAATAATTTACAACTTCTCTTCTGAATCTAGCATTATATTCTCTTACCCTTTCAATTGTACCCTGTTTAATAAAAAAAACTTTAGACCAATCTAAAAATTTGGCCATAGCAAAATTCCACTGTACATAAATTTCAACTCTTGCGCTATTGCTAGGGGTTTGAAAATTAGCCTCATTTAACCAAAATTGCAAAGCTTGCATTTCTTTACTTTTAGAAACACCCTTTCCTATTTCTCCTAAGACATTTAAACCAAAATGTCCTTTTTCTGTAAATTCAGGACACCTTGTGAACCATTTATGCACATATTGAACAGACCTTTTTCCATATTTATGTAACATAACAGCCACTGGAGAACCAACGGAAATTTCCAACCTATCATTAGGCTTTTCCAGTGTGGTTGCATATGCTCCCATGGCGCATCTTATACTCCAGTCAATCTGCGTTATGGTAATAGGGCTACAACCACTATTAATATGCAACTCCCTTTTTACCAGCATTAACCGTTATTAGGGAATCCACACCTTATCTCGTCAGATAATATTGGTCTTATCAATCACACACTGCTATCTAAGGCCTTATAGTATATTTTTGTGTTTCACCGTAAGTGGACTATTCTTTGCCTCCTTCAAACGTTAACCATAAGTGATATTTGAATTCGGCAACTGACCTGGATTCTGACCTCGTAAAGAAAGCCCAATCACACTCACATACATTCAATTATTCATTCCATGGTTAACAAGGTATAACAGTCTCTGAGTAATGTACAGAAAAGAGAAATTCTAATTGGTACCAAATCCATGCTTATACATCTATACAAACATATAAAGCATATAGACAAACAATTAAAGATACATTTGCAATTTCACACTTACAGAGATAACTATAAATACCTTTTCAGCAAACCCAGAGAGTGGGAGACAGAAATACATAATCATAAGATAAAAATATATTACCTTTGTGGCCACAGTTGAGTATATAATTTCGTCTCCCCTCTTCCAGAAGTGTTGGCTGAGCGCTATTTACAGATATCTCAGTGGCACCTCCATAATGTTGACGTATAAATGATTCAATAAAATATAAGTGTTTGAAAAGCAAAGGTTATCTTTATTCTTACAAATTGCATATGCAATGGCTTGTATTCAACATGAAACAGGCAATCTTCTCTATGTAAGACACAGGTTATATAGAAATAACCCCACCCCTCTTACATACGTCACTAATCACTTCTCATACTAAAGAATATACCCCATAAGGACAAAGTTGGTTATATATATTTTTTACAACCTCATCATTGTACATAGAATTCTATGCCTAAGCAGGTCAAAAGGCATATGTGACCTCTTACACTCTTCTCTCTATATAGCATGACAACTGTTAACTATTTTAACATCCTATTAATAGATGCCCTATTGTGGGGTATAACATACAAAAATAATTTAACCCATTGCACAGAATACAGAAAGAAATCATTTGACCATACAGATTTTACAAACATCAACATTGTTTTATCCAACATATATTTTTACCATAATTTATTCCATTACAGATCCTCAAGAATGTACTGGTGTACCGATGAAATATATCTGGGTAAAGGTGAATTTAAATGTTTCTAATGTATTGCTGTGTCATACTCAGGGTTTTTGTTAGAAGATGTGGTATCCGTAGAGTTATAGAAAGTGATAGGGGTATTCATTTTATTGGTAATAACTTTACAACGTATTGTTACGATTTAAATGCCTTAGTCAGTATTTGCACAGGCTTACCTAGGGCACGGAGTCTAATGGCCTTCCGGTCTTCACCAAGAACCACCGCAAGGTAGTGTGGTCTTTGCTGCCGAAGAACCACAGGTCGCGGCCCCCAGGTTAGCCTACTGACGTAAGGGAGAAGGTTCTAAGTGATGGGTAGTCAGACAGGCAATATGACAAAGCGATGCAAGTACAAGCACTAACAGTGAATTCCAGGGTTTGAAGGTCTGGAGCAGTAACCGGTAGATGCACGGAGTCAATGATTGCGTAGCAGGAGATGGGTCCAGGAACACAGCCGGGTCGGTACACAGGAGATATCAGGTATACGGTGCCAGAGGGAAATCCAGAGAGTAGTTGATAACACAGCCGGGTCGGTACACAGGAGATATCAGGTATACGGTGCCAGAGGGAAATCCAGAGAGTAGTTGATAACACAGCCGGGTCGGTACACAGAGAAGACAGTCCAATACGTGGTGCCAGGAATAAGCCAAAGAATAGTCAGGTCACAGCCAGGTTGGTACACAGAAGTAGGAGGAATAAGGGAGTACACAGGGAGCAGGTTCACAGGAGTCAGGAACACAGGAACTGATAGCCAGGAACAGGAAACACATTGCTCTGACACAGGCAGCGTGTCAGAGCAGAGAAGATATAGCTATTTGAATTCCTCGCCCAGGAGTCACATGACTAGCTGCAGGAAGAACCCGGAAGTGCGGGGGCGCCATTGGGAGAAGCGCTGAACAGAGCGGATACAGCTGCCAGACCACGCTGACAGCGCAGCGGAATGGGGATCAGGTAAGATCATAACAGTACCCCCCCTTCAGGGGCAGCCTCCGGACAACCTATAAGGCTTTTGAGGGAACTTGGTATGGAATTTCTTCAACAAACTCGGGGCGTGAAGATCTCGTGCAGGAATCCAAGAACGCTCTTCAGGACCGTAGCCTTTCCAGTCAACCAGGAACTGTAAGGAACCTCTGGAAATCCGAGAATCTAGAATCTCCTTCACCTCAAATTCCTGATCTAGCGCAGAAATAGCAGCAGGAGGTTTTTTTGAAGAGAAAAATTTGTTAATAACAAGTGGTTTGAGAAGGGAAATGTGGAACACATTGGGAATCCTCAAGGTAGGAGGTAACTTTAATCTAAAGGCCACCGGATTAATGACCTCTATGATCTTGAAGGGACCAATAAATCGGGGAGTGAATTTCCTAGAGGGGACCAACAAGCGAAGATTCTTCGTAGACAACCATACTTTGTCACCAGGAGTAAGTAATGGAGATGGTCTTCTTCTTTTGTCAAATGCTCTTTTACTGATGGCAGAGGTGTGAAGCAATTTGCGTTTAATAAGATCCCACCTAGCCGAGAAGTCCGATAGAAGGGAATCAACTGCAGGAACTCCAGAAGCGGTTAAATCCTTGAAGGGTGGAACTTTAGGATGAAACCCCTGAAGAGCAAAAAAGGGAGAAGTGGAGGTAGAATCATGTGAATTCTTATTGTGAGCGAATTCTGCCCAAGGTAATAAATCGACCCAATCATCATGTTTAGCTGAAATGAAACATCTGAGGAATTTCTCCAATTCTTGATTCGTCCTTTCAGTGAGACCATTACTTTGAGGATGATATGCATAAGAGAAATTTAACTTAATTCCACAAAGACGAGAAAAAGCCCTCCAAAATCTTGCCACGAAGTGAGTTCCCCGATCAGAAACAATAACATCTGGACAGCCATGTAGGCGGAAAATCTCTTTGATGAAGAGTTGAGCCAGAACAGGAGCAGAAGGGAGACCTTTTAATGCCACAAAATGAGCGGCCCACACTACTGAGAACCCTCTGGAGGAGGGTAAATCTGTGATAAAATCCATGGAAAGATGACTCCAAGGTCGATCCGGAATTGGTAGAGGTTGCAGCAGACCGTATGGAGTTTGACGAGGGACTTTGTTCTGAGCACAAGTGGAACACGCCATCACAAACTTTCGAACGTCTGAGTGGATAGACGGCCACCAATAACCACGGGAGATAAATTTCAAGGTTTTTTTTATACCGGCATGACCAGAAAAACGGGAGGCATGAGCCCATTTAAGGAGTTTTGATTGGAGATGTGGAGGAACCAAAGTTTTCCCGTGAGGAATAATAAAGTGAGTGGGAGTAGTAGCCAAAATACATTCTGGATCTAGGATGGGTCTGGAACCCTCTTCTTCTGTATCCATGGAGTCAAAGGAACGAGAGAGAGCGTCAGCCTTCTTGTTCTTGGACCCTGGTCTGAAGGTAATGATCATATCGAAGCGGGAGAAAAACAGGGACCATTTGGCCTGACGAGGATTGAGGCAAGATGCAGTTTGTAAATACAGCAAGTTCTTGTGATCTGTAAAAATGGTAATAGGAAACCTGGCTCCTTCCAAATGGTGTCTCCAAGCTTCCAAGGCCAGTTTGATAGCGAGGAGCTCTCTATCTCCAATGCCATAGTTTTTTTCGGTAGGTGAAAATTTGCGAGAAAAGAAACCACAGGGAGAAAATTTTCCAGTAGAATTTTTCTGAGACAAGATAGCTCCCACTCCAGTAGAGGATGCGTCCACCTCAAGGAAAAAAGGGAAGGAAGGATCTGGTTGCTGAAGAATGGGAGCCGAGATGAAAGCTTCTTTAAGGTACTTGAAGGCTTCCACGGCCTCCTGTGGCCAAGTTTTAGCATTGGTGGACTTCTTGGTCAAGGAGGTGATAGGTGCAATCACGGATGAAAACCCCTTGATAAAGTGGCGGTAGTAGTTAGAGAACCCCACAAAACGCTGGATGGCTTTAAGACCTACTGGTTGGGGCCAGTCAGAAATTGCCTTTAACTTCTCGGGGTCCATCCGTAATCCGGAGCCAGAAACCACATGATCAAGAAAAGGAAGACACGTTTTTTTAAAGACACACTTGTCCAATTTACAATATAGATGATGTGAGCGAAGGCGTTGAAGAACTAAGGAGACATGATGGCGATGAGTAACCATATCAGGAGAAAAAATCAGGATATCATCCAGATAAATCACCACAAATCGATACAGGAAGTCTTGAAAAATCTCATTAATGAAGTTTTGAAAAACAGCAGGGGCGTTGCAAAGTCCAAATGGCATAACTAAGTATTCGAAATGCCCATCATGCATATTAAATGCTGTTTTCCATTCATCACCCTGTTTGATACGGATTAGGTTGTAAGCCCCTTTCAAATCAAGTTTAGAAAATATAGAAGCTCCCTTGACCCTATCAAAGAGTTCAGAGATCAATGGCAAGGGATACCTGTTCTTCTTAGTCATGGCGTTGAGACCACGATAGTCTATACAAGGACGCAGTCCACCGTCTTTTTTTTTACAAAAAAGAAACCGGCTCCTGCTGGTGACGAGGAATTCCGGATAAAACCCCTGTCCAAAATCTCCTTGATATATTGGACATAGCATCAAATTCGGGTAAAGATAAAGGAAATACACGTCCTCTGGGTGGTATCTTGTCCGGCATCAATTCAATTCAATGGCGCAATCCCAAGGTCTGTGTGGGGGTAACTTGGAAGGCTCCTTTTCACAAAAGACGTCAGAAAATGAACGATATTGAGGAGGTATACCGGAGGATGTGGGAGAACCGACCATAGCGGGCTTATGAATCCTGGGAAGACATCTGGAATGACATCCTGGACCCCATGCAAGAATCTCAGGCTTCTGCCAATCTAGAGTGGGAGAGTGAAGTCTTAGCCAAGGTAGGCCTAGAATCACAGGGTTGATGGCCTTCGGGATGACTAGAAAGGAGATTTCTTCAGTGTGTAAGGCTCCGATGCGTAGAGAAAGGTTGACAGTTCTGTTCCTAATGGATCCTCCAATAATACGGCTGCCGTCTATAGCTGTAATTGCGACAGGTGGATCCAATGGTTGCGTGGGTAATGACAACCTCTCTACGATGTCAGCTCGTAGAAAATTCCCCGCTGCTCCGGAGTCAATGAGAGCTGGAAAAGACAGTTGTTTATCAATATATCGC
This sequence comes from Mixophyes fleayi, assembly GCF_038048845.1. Classification (NCBI taxonomy): domain Eukaryota; kingdom Metazoa; phylum Chordata; class Amphibia; order Anura; family Limnodynastidae; genus Mixophyes; species Mixophyes fleayi. Next base: position 92,704,819 of record NC_134404.1, on the reverse strand, counting down.
AGAAGGACTTGGATAGAAAAACTAGAATTCACAGGAAAGGGAATGGACCTACCTAACTTAGCCTCTCCAACGTCAATTAGGTTCGGTCGTTTCCCGGATGCCTCCCACACTGGCTTAAGACATGACCGGGTTCCCCGCAATAGAGGCATAAACGGTTCTTGAATCGCCTCTCTTTTTCCTCCTGGGATAAACGTGCCCTTCCCAACTGCATAGGCTCTTCCTCAGGAGTAATTGGACTTTGAAATCGGGGTGCCAAGCGGAATGTAGATCAGCGGGAACTTTCTCTCTCTTGAGTGCGTTCTCGGAACCGGATATCAATCTGGTTACAGAGGGAAATCAATTCGTCCAGAGTAGTGGGTAATTCCCGGGCTGCTAACTCGTCCTTAATACGATCTGACAAGCCTTGCCAAAATGTGGCCACCAAAGCTTCATTGTTCCTTTGTAGTTCAGCCGCCATAGTGTGAAATTGGAGAGCGTACTGGCCCAGAGTAAGAGTACCTTGGCGTAGACGGAGGAGTCCAGAAGCAGCACTGGAGATACGTCCTGGTTCATCAAAGATGCGTCTGAAGGTTTCCAAAAAAATGGCACAATTATGAAGACTAGGGTCATCATGTTCCCAAAGAGGAGAAGCCCAGGCAAGCGCTTGACCAGACAATAAGGAGATTATATAAGCAACTTTAGTTTTCTCTGTAGGAAAGTTTCCGGGCTGAAGTTCAAATTGAATAGCACACTGGTTCAAGAACCCTCGGCATTCCTTAGGATCCCCATTGAACTTAGGGGGGTTAGGTATGCGAAGTTGAGAGGGTGCTGGAGCAGATACGGCAGGGCTGCTCTGGGCGGGGGCAGGTTGTGGAGCCGGAACAGGCGGAGGAGTTGCAGCTGCCACCTGAGCTGCTTGAAGCGTATCCAACCTGTTAGACAGAGTCTGCAGAATCTGTAATAACTGTTCTTGATTCTTCCCCTGGTCTTCAACCTGGGCCGCTAGGTGATCCAGTAATACCCTAGCGGTGGGATTCCCTGACGCTTCCATCAGTTAGATAGGGGGGTCAGAGCAAACTGTTATGATTTAAATGCCTTAGTCAGTATTTGCACAGGCTTACCTAGGGCACGGAGTCTAACGGCCTTCCGGTCTTCACCAAGAACCACCGCAAGGTAGTGTGGTCTTTGCTGCCGAAGAACCACAGGTCGCGGCCCCCAGGTTAGCCTACTGACGTAAGGGAGAAGGTTCTAAGTGATGGGTAGTCAGATAGGCAATATGACAAAGCGATGCAAGTACAAGCACTTACCGTAAATTCCAGGGTTTGAATGTCTGGAGCAGTAACCGGTAGATGCACGGAGTTAATGAGTGCGTAGCAGGAGATGGGTCCAGGAACACAGCCGGGTCGGTACACAGGAGATATCAGGTATACGGTGCCAGAGGGAAATCCAGAGAGTAGTTTATAACACAGCCGGGTCGGTACACAGGAGATATCAGGTATACGGTGCCAGAGGGAAATCCAGAGAGTAGTTGATAACACAGCCGGGTCGGTACACAGAGAAGACAGTCCAATATGTGGTGCCAGGAATAAGCCAAAGAATAGTCAGTTCACAGCCAGGTTGGTACACAGGAGTAGGAGGAATAAGGGAGTACACAGGGAGCAGGTTCACAGGAGTCAGGAACACAGGAACTGATAGCCAGGAACAGGAAACACATTGCTCTGACACAGGCAGCGTGTCAGAGCAGAGAAGATATAGCTATTTGAATTCCCCGCCCAGGAGTCACATGACTAGCTGCAGGAAGAACCCGGAAGTCATCGGGAGAAGCGCTGAACAGAGCGGATACAGCTGCCAGTACACACTGACAGACAGCGGAACGGGGATCAGGTAAGATCATAACACGTATGAGCAGTGATAGCAAGTTACATACTTTTGATCAACCACAAAGTAGTGGGAAAATAGAGTAACGTTACTAGCTAGAATGAATTGAATAGAATGATGGTCAAAACTAGATTGGAGTGGCTGGTAGCTTCGGCCACTAGTCCTCCCCACTTTATAAGTCATTCTTAATCTGCCTCTTAACCTGTCACCTTTTGAAATGTTTTTGACTTTTCTTGTGATGAGTTTGTAACAGAGAGACTGTTTTAAATCTTGAAAGGAAAAGCAAATCATGAGACAGCAACAAGGAACGTTCGAAACAGTGTCCCCTGAGGTGTTACACTAACTGTTATGATTTTAGACCGGGACAGAAGGTTGTTTGACAGACAGGTACCAAGTGTTGACGACCAGCATCACGTCCTTAGGGGTAGCAGAGAGACACCGGTACCCATTCCATCCACCGCAGAGGAGTCAACACCCGCAGAAGGTTCCAATTACACTTGTGAATCTGTTCTGGGAGAACCCGATTGAGCCAAGGACTTTGCAAAGGCTGTTGTCCAGCATAAAGTAGCAGTTTTTCCTGTTTTTTCCTGTCCCGTGTTCCTCTCACTAATCATCTTTTCAGGACTGTCAATTCTTTCAATTGTGAACAGGTGACAGAGGCAGATTCAGGTAGTGATATTGAGGAGTTGGGGATGAAAGAGAAGTTGTAAGCACAATCGGTCCAGTCAATTGCTCTATTCAATTCAGTGGTAAAGGAAAATTTGCTAACCTTGGAGCAAGGAGACAGTTTGAGGGGCTATTGTTTGACGAGTATTATGCCCGTAAGTACTTTGACCCCCATAGTTGAAGAGAGGTGCATCCAGCAATACCAGTCCAGTAATATTCAGACTTGAGCGGGAATCCTTGAGAATGATTATCATTTTTGGGTGGGTAAAGTTTTAGACTAAACTGAGTGCTGGGTGTGCTCTCATGTGCCTCAGAGATTATATCAAGTAGGATTTGTTCTCTTTCCACTAAATATTCCTGAGGTACCCGAATTATGGGGTGGGAGGCCAATAGGGGAAAGGTAGTACAGCTAGGTCCCTTAGTTTGGAGTCTCCCAATATTCGGCAGGCCGCTCACTGTTTCATGTACATAGAAACTTGAGTATTGGGAGACTGGGAAGAACGAACAGACAATAGCCCGCCCCACAAGTGCTGATGAAAAGAGCTGTTGATATTATTAGAGTGTATATACTAACTCAGGTTGAAAGATATCGTAAATGACATTGTTGGTAGACATAGTATGATGTTATTGGTGAACATGCATTATTTAAATGTTGCCTGAGCTAAAAGACATACTTTAGACAGATGAACATGTTAGACATAAAAAAGTGTAGTAAAATATTCTATATTGTTGATACATGTTCTATCGCACCCTTGAAGGGCATATAAATGGTTATCTCCAAGCTCCAGAGGTACATGTTCCATAGTAAAAGAAAATTGTTTCTAGGATTGTGACTTTCTTTTATGGTAACCTGACTGAGATCTACAGACAGTGTGGTCATGCACAAAAGGGATATACATTACAGAACAATGAAATGTACTACTGAGATTCTGCAATAAAATCTTTAAGGTGTTAGTTTTGTGCACTATCAAAGGGTGGAGCTGTCAAAGTTGAATAATTGGATGAAAGAAAGTATATTGATTAATATTGTTTTATCATGCGATTGCGGTCAGTATGCCACATGTCATGGCGCAATCGCACAATAAATAGCGCACGCATACACTTACACTTACACATTCACTTGTATATAGTTAATTTTTATAATGGTTCCAATTCACAGTCGTTTATGAACAGATGTTGTTGAGTTTATAGATAAATATTATAAGGTTATATGTACACGCTAGTGAGATCTAAAGTTCAGGTCACAGGAAACATATTATGACTGGTATCATTCTAATCCCCTATATATCCGCAGACGTCCAGTTCAATCGCCTTGCGTATGTTATATATGGATTATAGGGAATAAATTATCTGAAATGGTATTGTATGTGTAATGCTAAAAGACCAGTTTGAACTAGTTCTTGGCGGGGAGATTAAGTATGCATCTTCTGGAGAGCTGACCTCCACCCTTAGATGGCATTGTTTGAACTGGCCAATTACACTGGATCTTCCTGAAGCCTAAACCTGTGGAAACATGTCAAATCATCTGTATTGTTTTCACTGTATCACTGACTGTATATAAGCAGGGGCTCTGGGACCAGCATGCAGTTACTTTGACCACAGACTTTAGGACTGAATGACTGTATTCTGGATCCAGGGCTCAGAGTATGTTTTGACTGTACTATTTAGAGAACTTATTCTTTTGCTTTTGCTAATAAATCGCTTTGTGCTTTGGAACCACACATATCGCATAGACAATGGTTATTGGTAAACAAAAAAATAACTTTAATAATTTATATATATATTGTTATGTACGTCTAGTTGCTATCCAATAATGATTGTAGATTGCCGTAATGTGGTTTCAAAGCACAATGTGATTTAATAGCCAAAAGTAGCAGAATGACAAATCAAAATAAAATAAGTACAGCCGTTACTTATCGCAGGCACCCTGGATCCAGTGTACAGTAATTCAGGTCTGAAGACTGTGGTCAAGTAAACTGTCCACTAGGTCCAGAGCCCCTGCTTATATACAGTCAGTGAATACAGTAAACCAATGCAGATGATGTGGCTTCCATAGGTCCAGGCTTCAGGAGGGTCCAGTGTAATGCAGGTCATAGTCCAGTTCAAATGAAAATATCCAAAGGTGGGGGTCAACTCTCCAGGGCATGCACTCCAATTTTCCCACCAAAAATCCAGTTTACTTTAAACTAGTCTATTAACATTACACAGATAGTATCATTTTAAACATTTATTCCCTAACATCTCTAACTAGAGTATGCAATGTGCGATCCCTTCAGCGAATGAACCGGACAACTACAGATATATAGGGGATTAAAATGATACTAAACATGACATATTTCCTGTAACCTGAACCTTTGATTTCACTAACATGTATATAACTTATAATATTAACCTTAAACCTTGCTACATTTTAACATAAATAACTATGTGTTGCAACTACAATTAGTGTGTACTAATTACAAATATGTATGTTCGTGTGAATGCGTGTAAATGTGTAAAACCTGTTATTGTCACGTGTTGCGGCTGGATACGCTTCTCCACGCCGTAGCGTGCTATATGCATAATTTTCAAACAAAGACGATCAAGTTTGTTAAATAATAATTGAAATGACTTTATCCAATTAGCTGACTTCGACAATATATATATATATATATATATGTACAAGTTAACCCGTGCATGATACTCATGCATTCTAGTCAAATCAAGCTACTTAAGGTGTTAAAAAGGTTCTTGTCATGCATTTGGGGCTAGGCCAGGCCTCCTCAGGGGAAGAGTGTTACTTCCCAAAGTAAGCACCCTTTTTTAACGTGGTTTTGTCCACATGTCACCACCTCATCATTCTTCTTCATCACCTCATCCTTCATCTTCATCGCCACATCCTTAATCTCCATCGTCTTACTGTTCTAAAACCTCTCGATACACAACGTTTCTGCTAAACAACTTATCGCTGTGATCAATCAGTCTTCCTTGAAGGGCAGTATTCATAACCTGCACTTTCACATCACTGCTTCTCCGTACTCGTGAAAATGCGACATACAATTGTCCATGACCAAACACAGGCTCTGGTAAATAAATACCCACACGGTCAAGAGTTTGAGCCCTCAACTCGTAAATTTAGCCTTTACTACCCCTCCCACCGGGGGAAGGAAGGATGATGGAAGTTAACTGACTTCACTATTCTAATTTTTTTGTCAAATAATGTCAGTATACCAAATTTCAGGTCAATTGGATGAGCCCTTTCTGAGAAAATAGTTTTTTCCACACACTAACACATGCCGCTAGGCTTATATATATTAGATATTCCATAGACAAAAAACCTTACGGTTTAACATGTCCGATTAAGGTTCCTTACACACCATCTAAAATGTAAAAAAACTATTGAAACTCTTCCACTCAAACTCCAAAAAGCAATGAAATTACGACGATTAAGGCAGAAACCTTAATGGACATGTTACTTGCGCAATGCAGACATTGTATGCCATTACATCCTATGGTTAGCTGCAGATTCGGCACTATCATGGAGTGAGATGGCTGTCACTCACAAAATGGTGGAGCTGCTAATTCACAGATTTGTGTGTTCACTGGAATACACACATGCAGTACTATTACATTTTCTTAGTTTAGCTTTATCGTAGTTTAGGGCCTGCGTGTCTTAGAAAGAGACAGTAGAGCAACTTCATAAAAAAAGTAGAACTACAAAAACCCTGCAGAGCATTTCTCAATCCAAGACTGTGCCTGCTCCTAGAAGATACCTGCAGAACATAGCTCATCAACAAACAGTATCTGCTCCCTGCAAAGCATCCCTCCACCCAAAACAAATGCAATGAACTAAGTTCATGGCGTATTGGAGCTTCTACACAGTAGGAGCTCCGATGCACAATGAGCTTAGCTCATTTCCTCCCCAACATTCTTGTGCGTGTGGAATCAATAATTTTCTACTTCCTATATATGTATTGAGTTCCAAAGTGTCTCTATTGTAAAAGCTAGCTAGCTCTATTTTCAAACAGTTCTGCCGTTAAAAGTGAAAATGTAGCAGTATTATTCTGAGTAGCGTTTTTAAGCAGTGTGGTTAACATAAAATAGGAAAGATGTGTGGATACAAGACCCTTTTTACATAGAGAATAAATCAAAGATATTGTGGGCAGCACAGTGGCCTAGTGGCTAGCACTTCTGCTTCACAGCACTGGGGTCATGAATTCAATTCCCGACCATGGCCTTATCTGTGAGGAGTTTGTATGTTCTCTGTGTTTGCGTGGGTTTCCTCCGGGTGCTCCGGTTACCTCCCACACTTCAAAAACATACTAGTAGGTTAATTGGCTGTTATCAAATTGACCCTAGTCTCTCTCTCGGTCTGTGTGTGTATGTTAGGGAATTTAGACTGTAAGCTCCAATGGGGCAGGGAATGATGTGAATGAGTTCTCTGTACAGCGCTGCGGAATTAGTGGCGCTATATAAATAAATAAATGATGATGATGATGATGGCTTAGCCTAAATTTTGACATACATATACAATTTGCTAGAACTCCATTTAAAAGTGATAAAGGCTTTATTCAGGATACGTGAATGTTTTTGCACGTACCTTTGCCATCCATTCCGGCTGCCGGAATAGTGTGCTGAGTGAATTCCACTCCCGGAATGGAGTGCCGAGTGTATTCCCCATCCATTCTTCTGGCATTGCACTGAGGGATAAACTTTGAAATAAAAGCGGTGCCAGGGCTAAAAATTATACAGTGTGCCCCCCTCAGACCCAAAACACTAACCAGCCCACCTACAGCCAGTAAATATCTCTAATTTGTCTGTAGTTTACAAATCAAAATTGGTATGCGGGGGAACACAGCCATATTTGTGCTCCCAAGTGAAGCCACATATATTACACCCAGCACAAGACTATCTGACATGTGCAATGTTATGAACTTTTCTGGAATCCCCTATCTTTAAAATAGGGCATGTTTTACCAAATTGTAAATAAACTGTAACTTTGTCAAACTTGTGAACCCTCAAAGGCATTCCTCAGCCCTAATAGCTTTCTAACAAACACGACTGTGCCCTTATAATATATATATATATATATATATATATATATTTTTATATATATATATATATATATATATATATATATATATACACAGTGTCGGACTGGCCCACCAGGATACCAGGAAAATCACCGGTGGGACCGGCTGCCTTACGGCCAAACCCCCTTTAGGAAGTAGGCGGAGCTCACCTGGAACAGATGACTGGCTGTCAGTCATCTTTACAATGCTATTGCAGCTGCGATCATGTGACCTGCCCACTCCCCCCTGTCAGCTGATGTTCAATCAACATATGGGTAAGTGTATATTTTTTGTGCTATCACTATATATATATATATATATATATGGAGTGGAGAGCTGAGGTGATCTGCGGAGTACCACAGAGACGTGGAGAGCTGCAAGATCTGCAGAGTTACCACTACTGGAATGAGTGCTGCGATGATCTGCGAAATTAACACTACTGGAGTGGAGTGCTGTGATGGAACAGACCAACAGGAACCAGAGAGAATCGGATTCACAGAGGATACAAGCAGGAGAAAATCCCCAGGGCTGCTTCCAGACCAGAGGACTGAATCTGACTAAAAGAAACAGCCATGAGTAAGGAGGCAAAAGGCTAGATATAGGGCTGTACTACTACTCAGCCAATTACAGGGAAGACAAGCTGAGAAGAAGGCTGAAGATTCTGTGGATGCGCAGAATCTCCGACAGGAAGAGAACCAGCCGGTGGGGATCAAGACAGGTGAGTGCGCCCGAGCAGACGCCACGGGAGACCCGAGCCTGAACAGCGGGGAGGACACAGCCGGCGGGAATGAAGATAAGAGGCAGCAGGTGAGTGCCCTGGCTCTCGGGCAGATGCCGCGGGAGACTGGCGTGTGACACATAGGGACAAAAACAACAAGGAAATTCATATTATATATGTACATCCTTTGAACCACATGTGAACTTCCTTGTCCTTACAGAATGCAAAGAGTGTTAATGAATAAACATAATAAATAAAAATAAAGAAAGAAACAAAGAAATATACATAGATATGTGACATTGTTATTATTATTAAAATATGCATTTTCAAACAGTGCAGACTTATTCTTCCCTTTTGAAGTATATATGGACATGCCACTTATCTATGTATATTCCTTTATTTTTTATTTATGTTTATTTCTTTATTTTTATTTGCAGAGAGGTATACATCCTTCTGGGAGAATTGCATGCTTTCCCAGGGTCCAGGAGGTTTCACCATAATCTATAAGACTTTCCTGGACATTCCGAAAAGTAGGCAGCTGTGGTTAAAATACTTTTTTTCTATTTTAAAACCCAATGTATGGATTAAATAAATATCATGGTTATGTCTAATAAATCCTTAATCCAACAAGAAGTTAATAGTGATGATGGGAATTTATACAACCTTTGTGCCTGCTTTTGTGTTTTGGGCAAGAAGATGAAGTCAATGCAAACAAAGATGGTGGAAAGCAGATGTGCACAAAATTCATGGTGATCAGGATGATACTAGGAGTAAATAGCTCAACAAATATTTCTCCAAGAAAAACTTTTTCCTTTCTTTTTTTTGTTTCTTAGCACAAACTTTGCACAAACACCATGGAATAGCATTTGGCAATGTTTGTGTAAATATTTAATGAAATTTAGAGGGAAGCCTGCGCTCTATTCCACTTAACACGGCAATTTTAACCCGGATTTCTGCTCGTGGCTCCATGAGTAGTAATGGTATTAGTGCACAGGCCGCGTAACTTTCGGCAGTAACACGGCCAATTGTATTCCCCCTTATAGTCTATAAATAGACATGTGACAACAAAGGTATTAATTCATTCTGCTCTGTTGTGTTGTCTGGTAAGGGTATAAGAAGGGAGAAGGGAGGTATAAGAAGGGGAGTTCCGCATGAAACTCTTATTGCCGCCTTCCACCAAAGAAGCGCACAATATTCTGTAGCCAAATGCAGAATGAGGTGAATACTCCATGGAAATGTTACTTATCTTTAAATAAAAAAGAAAAAATATTGGTTGTAAATTAGCTGAGTGTTTCTATACTGTAATGAAACTCTGAGGGACATAATACTAGAGATGGGCGGGCTCGGTTCCCCGAGAACCGAACCCACCCAAACTTCGCCTATCCGAGTACCGAGCCAAGCAGGCTCGGTACTTTCCCGCCCATTCGGATTCGAAATCGAGGCAAAATGTCATTGTGCTGTAGTTGGATCTCAGAACTTGGTTTTCGCGATATTTGAAATGCATAAATACCCGCCTACACAGCAATCCATTTGCATTTCACAGAGGGAGAGAGCAGGGTTAGGTCACAGGCTGTATTAGAGCAGGGACAGAGCAATAATTGTATACCTTATTCTTTCTATTATTATTTCAATTCTGATACCAATTATATTAGCAATTGTTAGAGCAAACTCGTTTTTCCACTTTAAACACTCTTAAAACAAAATCTTTTTTTTAAATTTTGCTGCATAATATTATTCTATTTTTTTGCATTGTTTTTTTTGGTTAGAATTTTGATTTTATAAGCAGCTTTACCTTTTCAATTTACCTATATATTGCTATTAGCTGAACTTACACCAGGGGGTAAATGTATGAACCTCCGGATTCATCATCTCCGGCGAGTTCAGCGTCTTCAGCGCTTAAATTTAAAGCAGCCCTGCCTTGTAAAGGGAAGTTTCCCTTTACAAGGCAGCGCCGCTTTAAATTTAAGCGCTGAAGACGCTGAACTCGCCGGAGATGAAGAATCCGGAGGTTCATACATTTAGGGGGTAAATGTATCAAGGTGCGATTTTGCAAAATCAGCAATTTTCTCGGGAGAGTTGAAACTCACAAATGTGTGAAGCTGAGATTTCATGCAAAATTGCCACAGTTGTGCTTCTGTGAAAATCGCTATTTGCAAAATCGATAGAGATCAAACTCTCGACTGTTTGCCACTGCAGCTATACAAGTCTCAAATGTATGAAGCTGCGATTGCGATCAGGAGAGTTTGCTTTCAAACACGCCAGATACAACACGCTGCTTGCTAGGAATAAACACATCACTGTTACACTGTCTGTCATATGGGTATGCTGGTGCTTGTAGTTATACAAGTAGCAGCATGCCCACACTATTTAGGGCAACCTGGCTGGCTGGGACTTGTAGTTCCACAAAACAAAATGGCGTCGATTTGCTTTTTTCATACTTATTTCGCCATTATTACCCTACACCCACCGCCCAGGGGTGTAGGAAGAGCCCTAGTACTATCAGCACTGGGCTGGGCATCCCTGGTGGGGCCCGCTTGGTTTTTTAGGCAGACCCCACTCCCTAGGGAATCCAGCCCAGTGCTGAACAGCCTGGGGTTGGTTAGTCATTATGACAGGGGGACCCCTGCCACGTGTACCCCTGTTATAGTGCCTCCAACTCCGGCTGGTTTGCCTAGTGCTGGTTCCATGAAAATAGGGGGGACTCCATGAAAAATGTTTCCCCAATTTTCACGGAACCAGCAGTAGTCTGGCAGCACTAGGGTTAAGTCTGAATAGAGGGGGGACCCCACGCTTTTTTTTTTTTTTTACTTTTTATCTATTCTTTACAGCTCCGGCAGCTGTATGACAGGCAGTGTAGCAGTGATGTGTTTATACAACATACTGCTACAACACGGGAGATTTAGCTAACACAGGAGTGTTTTACATCGCAGTAAATCGCCAGAGATGACCAGTGATTTTGAAGATAAGGGTCAAAATCGCAGCTTGATACATTTGAGAAAATTTTGACTACATTTTCCGCAATTTTAACACGCTGAAAAAAAATCGGACCTTGATACATTTACCCCCAGAGGTTACATTTAGAGCAAATGTTAGGACATTATTTCATGTCAGGAGCAAAAATTAGTAAGATGATTATTATTAGATAAGTATACAAGTTAATCTATTTTAGGTGAATTAATGTAAAACAAATGAATCCCAAAAACTATAAATGGGAAGTGATATGTGAATATTTATAGTGATTATATATGATTGAGAAGTGAGGAGGCATTTAGAAAATATTCATAGCTCAGTTAGTTATTTCATTTATTGTGTTTACTTCACCTCTCAGGCTTATATAAGAAATGAAAACTGAACTTTATGAATCATTTATCAGCCCCATGTATTAGATGGTTATTTTTTCATAGTTTATATAGAGTTCATAACAGTCAAGTAGCTAGAAAACAATGATGATGATGGTGCAATGTCCATTTTAGTACATACTGTAGATAGTCCCTTCTCTAAACACTTAATCTACGAACTAAATGAAAATTCTCCCTGATCTTAAACTTTAATAGTTATTACATGACACACTTATTGTATACCTGCTACTGTATATCCCACTGCTTGTGCTCCACTTCTCTTTCCCCTGCTGGATTTCCATTCTATCTTGTTGCTATGGATGCATTCATGTCAGTTATAAATACAATTAAGTGTGGGAAGATGGAGATTTAGTTATGGAAGCATGGATGAAATGTGTTTAGAGAAGTGATGACCTATGTCCTAAAATGGACCCAAGAGTTGGATGCATTTGGGCCCCGAATGTAAGAGGGAAAAGATGGACACATGAAAAAATGCATTTATGTGCATATGTTCAACATATATAGGTAATATATAGTTATACATCAGGAGTTACTGTATAAGTGTTTCACTTACAGACAACGATACTGTAGGGATAGTGTAGATATAGCATAGTGATGTGGCAGTATTATGTTGACAGTATTAGTACTGAATGCTAAATGCGCTATTTGTACACAATATAATAATGTAATGAACTGTCATACACATAAGAGAGACTGGATGGATGTTACATATGCACTTTTGGTGTGCAGCACAGAGCTCTACATGAGCCCGATATGATGGAGTTATTTTTCAGTACCATGTATGAGATTCACAGGGCTAGATTTACTAAGCTGCGGGTTTGAAAAAGTGGGGATGTTGCCTATAGCAACCAATCAGATTCTAGCTTTCATTTATTTAGTGCTTTCTACAAAATGACAGCTAGAATCTGATTGGTTGCTATAGGCAACATCCCCTCTTTTTCAAACCCGCAGCTTAGTAAATCTAGCCCACAGTCCGGTAAAAGTAGTCTGGAAGTTAGATGTGTACAAGACAGTGAAAATATGCATACTGAAGATTGCAGATGTTGTAACATTATAGCAATGTTACCTTATATGTAACGCCCCCTAGTGGCGTTTTAGTAAACCCTGCATCACAGTGAATACAGGACGGGTCTCCTAGAGGGCAAGAAAGGTGTTTGTACAAAACATGCATTTTAATCCAGGTGTTTGTCTGACATCAACAAGACTTTCAAATAACAAAATAATTTCTGGTAGTATTGATAGACCATTTAATATCACCAGCTATATAATAAATATTCATGTACACATACAAATGGTGATAACCCAACCCAGCCTGTGAGAGACTGCTGAAGCAGTGGCTGTCACCAAGGGGGAAGAGAGACACGCAGGGGGAGTGACAGATATAGCGACAGGACCAGCAGAGCTGATGTAAAAGCTGGGGACCTTGGAAAGTGGAGGTTGGTGTTCCAGGGTCCTCCGGCATTGCCCAGGAGCCGATGAGTGGCGGCTGCTGCCTAGAGACAATCACTACTGTCCCCTAAGCAAGAGTGGGGGAGCACATAAGGGGAAAGACCCCAAAAGAGAAATGGGGATTGCTAAATGCAGTAGTGTGGCTGCATATACAGAGGGGAGGAGTCAGTAATCCCAGAGAGGGGGAGAACCCCATACCACTAAAGAGAACCTCAATCCCAGAGAGAGGGACATATTACATGGAAGAGACCCTGCAGTGAGGGTTGTTACAAGAGGCATGGCAGCTGAAGTGTCAGAGCCAGGGGCTGTACGTCATACTTGCCAACTTTTGAAAAATCATTTCAGGGAGATTCTTCAAGTAAAACCTAAACAGTGTGCTGTTGAAGGGGGTGTGTCCTGTTCTGTCAAAGGGGTGTGTCTAGCTACACCCATTGATATACCTAGTGCCACCCAGGTACGTGTTTAGCGCCTCTAGGTGAAACCTATAGTACTGTTCGCAGCATGCCAGAGGGAGTTTATGTATAGGTGGCAGGTCACCAGAGGCTGTAATTGACCCTAAATTCTTCAACTATCAAAAATCTCTATTAAATTTCTATTACATTTTAATAAATACATTTTGCACTTCTAATGAATTATTTAAATAAATATATAAATTTACATATACACAAATTTATTTACTGGTAATAAAAGCCTGGTACTGTGTTTTTATTTTTCTTACGTTGACATCAACAAGACTTTCAAATAACAAAATAATTTCTGGTAGTATTGATAGACCATCTAATATCACCAGCTATATAATAAATATTCATGTACACATACAAACTCCTAGGAATTCTTATGCTGCTCGCTCTTTCCCCTTATTCTCCCTTTACTTCTCCAGCTCTGTTCTCTTTAATTCTTACTATTACCCCCTGTGTTGTCCCATTTATTACTCCTTTATTTTATTTTATTTTATTTTCACATTTATTTTTAATTGAATTTCAACAGGGTGGGGAGGGTACCGATAAGAGAAAAGTATTTGGGCACCTATTTGAGTCAGAATGACAAGGTCTTGCATTGTCATGACTGATCTTACAAGACAATGTCTCGCTGACAGTTGCAGAGCTAGCACTCATACAGAAAGGCGAAGGCCTGATTCTTTCCTTGCCGCTGCCTGTGTAGAATGGTTTGTTGGCAAATTTATGTTTTTCTATAGTTAACTTTGCCTTGATTACAGGTGTTTTTTTCTTCACCAAGGTAAAAGCTTTTTTTTTTTTTTTTACATTTTTGTTTTACTGACTAAAACCACTAGGCTTTAGCAGATGACATAGAGGGATTAGTATCATCATGACTGGTGCCAGTAGCTGCTTGGTGCTCCTGGTCTTCTGTGGACTGATGTGAATCCATATCGATGGCACTTAGCAATGTCACTGGAGACTGGAAAGCGACAAGAATACTGCCACCCCTATTGTTTGTTTCGTCTGTGTCTGTCTGTGAAATGGTGTTGAATCTCCATGGAGGGCAGTACTTACAGAATCCAAAATTTGTGAAATTGGACGACGCAACAATGACGTCTTTGCCTTGTTTTCAGTTCAGAGGAAGCGCGAAAGTATATCTCATTGACGTCTAAAGGTAGAGTATACTAGATAACACTGTCACATAGGACCATGTAAAACTGGATGAATTTGTGCCTGACTGTAAACAGGAAAAGGCAAATGCATTGAAATATAATGTGTGTGTGTACCTGTACAAAACATGCATTTTAATCCAGGTGTTTGTCTGGGATAAGTGTGTTGCGCTTTATATATTTATAATGTATGATCTGATTTTTATCATTCACATGTTACTGTGAGTCATAATGGCAGGCTTCCTGTAGCGGAAATTGGTAGCAGTAAACCTCTAGCAGATGATGAACTGAACCACCTACATTTGTTACACTCTCATGTGCAAACATTTCTCGGAGAGGGAGAGGGAGGAGAAGGAGACGAGTGGATGAGAGGAAAGGGAGATGGAGAGGGAGAGGGGGGAGACAGGGAGGAGGAGACGGAGGAGAGTGAGATGGGAGGGAGGGGGGAGACGGAGGAGAGGGACAGGGAGACAGGGAAGATGGGGGAGGAGGGGGAGAGGGGAAACGGGGAGGAGGTAGACGAGGGAGGAGACGGGGAGAGGGAGGAGGGGGAGAGGAAGGAGAGGGAGATGGGGGAGAGGGAGAAGGGAGACAGAGACGGGGGAGAGGGAGGAAAGGGATATGGGGGAGAGGGGATGGAGGAGAGGGAGATGGGGGAGAGGGAGGGGAGGGGGAGACGGGGGAGAGGGAGAGGGGGGAGACGGGGGAGATGGGGGAGAGGGAGGAGAGGGGGGGAGAGTGGGTAGAGGGAGACGGGGTAGAGGGAGGAGATGGAGACGGGAGGGAGAGGGAGGAGAGGGAGACAGGGAGAGGGGGGAGAGGGAGGAGAGGGAGAGGGAAGAAAGGGAGACGGGGGAGAGGATGGAGAGGGAGACGGGGGAGAGAGAGGTGAGTGAGACGGGGAGGAGGGGGAGACAGTGGAAGGAGAGGGAGACGAGAGAGATGGGGGAGGAGAGGGAGGAGTGGGAGAGGGGGGAGGGGGGAGAGGCAGGAGAGGGAGATGGGAGAGGAGAGGGAGATGGGAGGGAGAGGGAGGAGAGGGAGACGAGGAAGACGGGGGATAGGGAGGAGAGGGTGACGTGGGAGACGGGGAGAAGAGGGAGACGGAGGAGGAGGAGAAGGCGACGGGGGAGGACAAGGAGAGGGAGACGAGGGAGGAGAGGGAGGACAGGGAGACGGGGGAGGACAGGGAGACGGGGAAGGAGAGGGAGAGGGAGACACGGGGGAGAGGGAGGAGGGGGAGATGGGGAGGAGATGGAGACAAGTTAGACGGGGGAGGAGATGGGATGAGCAGGAGACGGGGAGGAGGGGTAGAGGGAGATAAGGGAGACAGGGGGATGGGGAGAGGGAGACGGGGGAGGAGAGGGAGACAGGGGAGGAGAGGGAGACGAGGGGATGAGAGGAAAGGGAGACGGAGCTGGAGAGGGGGAGACAGGAAGGAGGAGACGGAGGAGAGTGAGACGGGAGGGAGGGGGTGACGGAGGAGAGGGACAGGAAGACAGGGGAGCTATTAGAGCTAATAGCTATTAGAGCTAATAGCTAATACTAGCTATTAGAATGAGTCTATATTGAAAACAAATCCTTAACAATGGAGGTGGTTCTGGGGTCTTCTTTTCACTGTAAAAAATGGATCTGTTTTGTATACTAGCATATGTGTGTATAATATGTTAATACGTTTTGTTGAATCTCCCGATTCCAAGGTTTACCAATCCGAGTCGAGACTCGGATTGGTCAATCGTGGGATTGATTCAGTATTTCATACTTGCCTTAGCGAGTTAAGACATCACTTTACTGTGACATCAGGATTTGTGAGCTTTGTGACATGATATTAGAATGTGGTAGTTTGAGGCACTCCAATCCACAAAGGTTAAATTATTTAAACATCAACACTTTCCTTATAATATTATTTATTTTTTATTTTTTTATATTTTACAAAAATAATAATAATATTATAAATAATGTGTTGATGTTTTAATAATTTAACCTTTGTGGATTGGAGTGCCTCAAACTATTAAAATGATAAGCCATAATATTTAATCAGACCCCTCCTTATTTCTTTTGTAAAATCAGAAAAAGGTTTAGAATATAAGTGTTCTTCAGAAAATTAAATGATTTCAGCAAAACTTGTAGGATAGATCGGAAAGGTCTTATGAACAAGGCCTGATTCAGTTCATAAATAAATATAATAGCTTTAATTTTCTGATGTAGCCATCCTGAAGAGTGGCTCCAAATTATTTTGTTGTATATAAAAATTGTGAGTTCATCTTCATGGTGATATACCCTACTATCTTATAGATGTTTATTTGAAAAATATACTGCGATAGTATCGTATATGTATATTGTCTTCATTCGATATTTGTTTAGGTATAAGTTAATCCTTTATTAATCCAGAGAGAAATTGTCTTTATGAATGTTGTCCAAACATTTGTGTTCTGTCAGATATTAGTTGTCAATACTCCAGATTTTTAAACAGATTTAAATTTTAAGGAGAAGCTCTTTCCTTTTTAGGATCCCATATCATGATTTATCTAACAAAGAAAATTTCTGTGCTTATTCAGTGCATTCAACATAAAATTAGAAATCATGAGAGTGTATCCATCAGATGGAGAACCAGTGTTCCCTTTGTATCACTGTTGTTTGTTGGGGCATCACATTTGCAATCTCTCATATACTTAATTCTATATAGGAATCTGTATTAATCTTTTCATAGGTGAGTTTATAGTGTAACAAAAATATTATTTTCTAAATATGTTACACTTAGTCTATAAATCTATAAATCTCAGCAGCATTTGATGTGTATACATTTTTGCTTTATTAGACTTTGTATGGTATTTGTTATGATGACATTTGTGTAGTAGTGGCACTTTATGTGGCTACTATGAAAATGTAGAGTTCCCACGTATTATCATTATACTCTCGATGCTCATTGTGGTTTTATTATTTTTATATGATATGATATGATATAAGCATAATATTGTATGTATATCTGCCTATCATTGTTTTTACTGGACCACAGTGTTGTAAGTACTGATAATAATAATAATAATAATAATAATAAAGATCATTAATGATCCTTCATTAAATTAGCAGTTTTAGCAGTACAAGACAGCATTTGTTAATCCTATCATAGTACCTCTCTTTGGTTTGCGTGTGTGTGTGTGTGTGTGTGTGTGTGTGTGTATATAGATCTATATCTATATCTAAAGATATCAATATAGATATATCAATATCTATAGATATCGATATAGATATATCAATATCGGATATTGATATCGATTTCTCAATATGCACTTATGATATCGATAGAGATATTCACAGAGGTATCGATAGATATCGATAAATATATCTAGAGAGAGAGAGATATTTAGAGAGAGAGAGAGAGAGAGAGAGGGAGAGTGCTTTTTTTTGTCATAGAACTCACCGGCACCTTTTTTTAACGGATTTTCCAGGTTTTAAAAGTAACTTTTGAATATTTGATGTTTGGTCTTGAATCGCCCTGTCAAGCGTAGCAGGTCGGCGGCAAAATCATAAATGGTGCATGCGGGCTGCTTGTGTGTTGAGTCCGATGTGTGCGTACTTCGACCGCGCTGGCTGTAATGGCACTGCTCGGCTTGTGGTCGCAGGCTGAGAGCTTACTGCGGGCGGCGACCGTTATGTTTCGTTACACAACTGACTTGTGTGGGTGTGTGTACAGTGATTGACTGGTGATGTGAGTTCTGGCACCTTTTTTCTTACAAAAAAAATATATATATATATATATATATATATATATATGGAGAGATAGATAGATAGATAGATAGATAGATATGTGTATATGTATATATATATATATATATATATATATATATATATATATATATACAGAGAGAGAGAGAAAGAGAGATATCTATAGATACAGATATAATTATTTTCCCATTCATTTTCATTCATATATTAGACTAATCGTTCATTTCCTCTTATAGGGTCTAATTCATTAAGGATCTTAACTTGAGAAACTTCTTATTTCAGTCTCCTGGACAAAACCATGTTACAATGCAAGGGGTGCAAATTAGCATTCTGTTTTGCACATAAGTGTGCTAAGTTTCATGTAGCACACAAATATCAACTTTAAATTTCAGTGTACAAATAAGCTATCAAGTATTTGTGTGCTACATGAAAAAACAGTCAGTATTTAACTTAAAAGAAGAAAGAAACCCAGCGCTGGTTGTGTCAATCTCTAGTAAAAAACTAATTTAAGTTGTAAAAGCAAGATATGACTGATATACACACCTGCAGCCAGCCACTATTAACGAGTACTGGTCTCGTAAAATTAAACATATAACTGGCAAAAAATGAATGGCAGCGCTGGTGTGTTG
Organism: Mixophyes fleayi; assembly: GCF_038048845.1. Taxonomy (NCBI): domain Eukaryota; kingdom Metazoa; phylum Chordata; class Amphibia; order Anura; family Limnodynastidae; genus Mixophyes; species Mixophyes fleayi. Next base: position 92,685,758 of record NC_134404.1, on the reverse strand, counting down.
ACATATCAGATTTATTAAAACATATATAAAATCAATATAATATAGAAATAAAATAAATCATATATTATGATAAACCCGTAGATAAAGCCTGAATATACGAGTACTGTAACTAGTATAAGTGCTCTGAGAATTGTTTTACAGATACCATAGAGAGTATACGGTTAAACTGCGGTTCCAAACAATAGACCATCAGATGTAGAATGATTTAAGACACAGTCCACGAAATGTTCCAATAATAATTTTCCTATGGGAGTTTCCGATGGAACATATAGCAGGTACGTATATTTATTTGCAGAAAAGATCAATTGAAGCTGGAATGCTCCTAGCACATTAAGTGCAAAAAAAGGAAAGTCTTATGCTCCACTAATATAGATCACGATACCTTTACTGGAACCGGTAACATCTCCTAGGTTCTCATATAAAAAGTCCTCCTCGAACGCTGTGATCAAAACATCCCACGGCCGTGGAAAAGGGTATACCCTGTAAATCCACTGTAAAACACTGCAGTGACAAACATCAGCGTGTATCAGCGTGTATGAACGAAGGATCTAATCAGCAACAAATGTATCCAAGTATATTCAACAGCCCTTCCACGTCTTCCTGATGCGTTTCTTCGCCTCCAGAATGGGCGGTTTCATCAGAGCCTCCAGGATCTCCCGGAGCAGAGGTTTAAAAAGTTGGCTCAGATGTGATTGTGTGTACCTCACAGTCTAACATAAAACCATGTACAACACAAACTCTGTATCTCGAAGCATAAAGAGGATAGAAAGAAATTGTGTATTGGAAGGCACTCAGCGATCTTCTTATTAAAGATAAAAGATTAATTCTTTATTGATATACTTTAAAATAATGATATTCCTCCTAATTGAATAGCAAAATATTTAAGTGACTAAGGTGAATTAAAATAGCAAAATTAAATTGCTATGCCCTGCTACTTGATATCAATATATATTAAAAGATAATCAGTGTATAATAATCACTCCTATAGTTAATATATATAACTACCTAAGATACCACTCCAAATAAGAATGTGTGGTATGTGTACTATAGTAACCTTGATTGAAACCAATGGTCATATGATTTTGATTGACACAATTTCTAAGGTAGTGAGCTTATATGTAGATTGACTAAGACCTCTGATAATTGTTTGAGGCACTTCATTATCCCATTCATCCTTTATAATGACTGCATTTCTTGATAATGGGACATGTTGATATAATAAGTATTCCATATAAATATACCCCATGTGCAATCACATCGATATGCATACATGTTTATATAAGCCCACAAAAAGTTAGGCATTAGTTTGTATTGATAAGTAGTATTACTAGGGATTAAAAGAAACTCTGGCTAGTAATTATTAAGTTATATAGTCTAGCAATCTTTGTCCCTGTAATCTGCTTAGATAGTTACTGAGCTGCTATCAATCAGGCACCTGATATGTCTGTGGCTCTCCTACTAATATCGGTAGTGCCGTTATCCAGTCATACACGCACACACTGTGGTATACTGCTATCAGTCAGGCACCTAATGTGTCTGTTAATTCTCCTACTGAATATCGGTAGTGCCGTTTTTCAGTCATACACACACACACACACACACGTTTAAGCTATTAAATAACCCATACACGGGTGGGTGATAGCTTGGTTACTAATTATTAAAGGTAGCAAGGAGTGAATGATTGCAGTAGCAGGGTAAACTCTGTATCTCATCATGCTTACCTAGTTAATCATTATTTATCCCCTCATGATCAAATATTACTACAGCAAAGGGTGTCTTGTTGTGTTGTCTTGTCCACCATGGTCAGAGTGAGAGCGTGTCCAGAGTTTCTGCTAAAGGAAGTGACCACCAAGAGATTGGATTCACATTTAGAATGGCCTCTGTGGGCAGAGACCTGCCCAGGCAATTTTCTCTACAGGTCATATTTCTAAACCAGACAAACTGGTGTGCAAAATGTGCGATTCCCAGAAATGACTGAAGAGGGATTCCCTTTATGACACATCAATATACACTTAGGGACACTAAGGAGTTAGACGCAAGTCCAGTGAAAGGCTACAAATTTGCACTTGAGCAAACCATATTGCAATGAAAGGGTACTTTATATTTGTTTTGTTTTGCATGCAGGAAAAATGCTTTCTGCCTATGCATGTAGGACACAAATATTTGGCAGCATTTATTTAAAACTGTGATTTAGAGTTGAGCTAGGAAGCTCACCCTCTAAACTCTAAATAGTTCCACACATTTGTAACTAAAAATGCACATTTGTTTCCATATCATACTCAGCAATAAAGGAGTTGGTTTATTTTTACATTCTTTAGTGTTAAACTTCTAAAAGTTATATTATAGATGGTCTTATTTATACAGCTGGAGCTTAGGGACTGGTTCAGGAACAATAGAGCTAATACATAATGAGCACCTGTCTAACTAGCTAATTAATTCAGAAACTATTGCTGCAGTTATGTGACTAAATGTAATTCTATCCTTCACAACTAATCCACGCACCATCTGTACCAAGTCTTGTACACATATAACATACTAGTACTTGTACTATGTACAGCTCATGAAAATAGCCTAAAGCTAATAATATGCTCAAATAATTTGGCAAAATAGACTGGAGTTTGATTTACAGTGTAATGTTTTGGACTAACAGCAATTATATTTATATCTGGGCAGAAAATCTAGTATTGGAAAATAAAACTGGCTTCCTTAAAGTGAAAATAGACGATGTATAGTAATTGACGCCATTATGCTTGAAATCAGGTGCTGTAACAAACACACAATTCCAGTGATCTGTAGGTTTGTAAATTCTATTACTCTCATGTAAAGGTGAAATAATAATGAAAGAGTAAGATTACACTTGTCCTTCAGTGTCTCTACTAATTAGAAGGACTTGTACCATCCAAGTGATGACAGCAGCCCCCTTTCTGGCCCTGCTACTATCTGAGCAATTCTTTTTTCAGACTGCTGCCAAATACAAAAATTGTAAAAAGTGCTGTACTTTGATTTATATGACAACTGCACTCCTGTATAAGATTGTTGGGAAAAATAGTATGTTTTGTAGACTCTAATATTCTATGCAAATTATTCTTTCCTACCCGTGATACATATGTAAATCTAATTTAAAAAAGATAAATAAAACGCATTACAGAATAAATGTCTGTATGTTTATCAACAGTATGGGCAGTCGGTAGCCAGGACAGCAGCCATTAGTAATGAACACTATGTAGATTCTTCAACAAATCCAACACATGAATCAGACCCCCATAGTGACATCCTGCACACCCATGAAACCTATAAGCACACTAATTCCTAGTCATTTATGTTGCCTGTCTATGATATACGCAAGCATACAGGCCAGTTTTTAGAGGAAGATGGCCCCAGAATGCCTAGTGAGGTGGATGGTTTAGAACTACTTGTAACATTTTCAATTACCTTTTTTGGGGTGGTGGCTTATCTCCCATGTCATGACTCTGCTTATCCTCTGCACTAATTCACTCATTGTAGGTCTCCCTTCTACAATCCACCATACATATTATCTACCATAAGCACTGTACAGTAATGTCTTTATACAGCACTGTAAGATACGTGATTTTGAATGCAGCTGCAACCCAACAGAACAGGCGTGTGAGACATAAATGATTAGTAGGAGGACATGTTAAGGGCAGCAGAAAGTCAGAGAAATGAGCCATGTCTGAGAAGCACTGTGTAGCTACCAGAAAGATGGGGTATGCAACGTGCACCCTGTATGCAAACACAGAGAGTAGGAGAGTCGGGCTGCATTTTGCTCAATATTCACTGTCTGAACCTGCCGTGGGGGGAAATTTATCAAGCTGCGGATTTAAAAAAGTGGAGATGTTGCCTATAGCAACCAATCAGTTTCTAGTTATCATTTATTTAGTACATTCTACAATATAACAGCTAGAATCTGATTGGTTGCTACAGGGAACATCTCCACTTTTTCAAACCCGTAGCTTGATAAATTTACCCCCTGGAGAGTGTGTAGTGCAGGATGATGGGCCAACTCTTGCTCTCAAACTCTCCCACATTTGCATTTAGAGCTCAGTTTATTTCATTCAAACAAAATGAGAGATCATAGGAAAAACGCATTTTTAAGGTGTGTTTCACCAGGGTCTTTGTTATATTCAATCTTCAGCTCCTGCTCATCTATTTAGATTATTTATTTTTTCCTTTTTTTGTTTTTTCATGTGCCAGTGTTGTAGACAGAGGATCTTATAATGGGGACCACACACAAGCATTGTTTTGCTCATTTCTATGTGTTCAGAAGCTTGAAATACACGCTTCTTCAATCAGGTGATTGGGAGCATTTGGAAACAAGTAAGCAGCTGCATACTGTATATCAAATATTATGCACAATTTTTTGCTGCCTTATTAACTATTTTTTGTTTTCTCATTAATTTCAAATGTGGCATATGGAACACTTTACAGACAGTAAAAACAAGATAAAGTATTTGTGTTGGCATAAAGCCCAATTGAAGACATCGATGATGGCCAATATTAAGGCATGTATGTTGCTAAGGAATAAGTTAAAAATGTTAAGATGTTTAAATGGAGCAGAGTATTGCAGAGATTGGTGCACTATGATGTGAATTGGTTCCACTATGGCACAAAGCTAGGCTCATCATAGGCTTATCACTAGCATGGATTCTTCACTAAATATCAGCAGCAGCAGCTATTTATATTGCGTCACTAATTCCGCAGCGCTGTACAAAAAACTCACTCGCATCAGTTCCTGCCCCTTTGGAGCTTACAGTATAAATTTCCTTACACAAACACACACACACACACACACACACACACACACACACACACACACACACACACACACACACACACACCCCAAGAGAGACTAATGTCAAACAATAGTAGCCACTTAACCTACAAGTATATTTTTGGTGTGTGGGAGGAAACCAGAAGAAAACCATGCAAATACAGATAAGGCCATGGTCAGGAATTTAACTCATGACCCCAGTGCTGTGAGGCAGAAGTGTTAACCACTAAGCCACCGAGCTGTCCAAATATTTAGCTATGCTGTTCACTACAGTAGACTACTATGGGCCTGAGTCATTAAGGAAAGTAAGGCAAAAAATAGGGTAAAAGTTTTCTGGGACAAACCATGTTACAATGCAGTGGGTGAAAATTAGTTTATTATTTAGCACATAAGATAAAGGCTGTTTTTCATCTAGCACACAAACACGTGATAACTTTATTTTTACACTGAAATTTAATGATGAGCTAGGACACGTCCTACCCCAACTATAAATCTATCCCCACATTTTAAATTTACCTCCCCCTCCAATACAACATGGTTTTTCCCAGGTGCAAAGTTACTCCTTTTTTATGCTTTACTTTCCTTAATGACTCAAGCCCTATATCTGTAACATACATACATACATTCAATAGAAGCATATCAAGTGATGTAGTGTATCCAAATACTGCATTTACAAAACAATCAGTAGAATATTATTCTATATACATTGCACAATTCTCTTTGTAATTTTTCAGGCTTTAAAAAGTCGCTAGACTGAATTAAAATCATATTGTGAATGGTCAATAAAAATATTTCTGTCATTTAAATTGATATAGTTTGAATCTAACTTTATATATATATATATGATTACAATTCTGGACAAGAATATTGGCACCCTTTTAGAATGTCCTAACAATGCACCATTTCTTCCAGAAAATTGTTGAAAAAAAAATAATATTTTGGTATACACTTAAGTATTTCTTTGCTTTGCAATGGACTAAAACACATAAAGCAAAGAAATCTTTACTAAGCTGTAGCATATTCCACACAGAAATCCTTAAATGGCCAGGGCGAAATTATTGGCACCTTTTAGAAGTAGATATAAATAATTAGATTTCAAGAAGTTGATACTTTGGAACTCAACTACTATATAATAATCACTCATTAAACAAGCTTGAAAATGACTCGTTTTCCTGTATTTTGTCACAGTGTGCGCAGCAATGAGCCTGGATAAAAGAAAGAAAACCAGAGAATTGTCTGAGGAAGTCAGACAGAAGATTGTAACCAAGCATCATACATATCAAGTTCTAGAGATCTTGATGTCACAGTTTCTACCATGAGTAATATTATTAGGGAGTTTAAGGCCCATGGCACAGTAGAAAGAGAGAATTCTTTGGAAAGAGAAAACTTGATTGCAGTACAGGATTGTTTGAATGGTGGAGAAAGCAATTCAATCAACTGCCAAACAGATTTAAGCTGACCTTCAGAGACAAGGATCAACAGTTTCAATTTTCACTATCCATTGTCAACTCAATGAAAGGGGGTTATATGGTAGGTGGGCTCCACTCATGAAAGTGAGACATAAGAAAGCCCAGCTGGAGTTTCCCAAAACACACTGAACAAGCCAAATTCCTGTGGTTTTATATATTTTTTTAGATTTTAGTCCAAATCTAAATGAGTTATAGCAATCTGAGTTGTTGCATTCCAATTATGTTTCTAAAATGATTAGCATTTTTTTTTATAAAGACTTATATTTACTAAATATTTCACCAGTCTTGAAACATTGAAAGTGTTGGATCTAATCAGTCAGTTCACCTGTAAGCGTCAGTTTACCAGTTTATGAGCTTATCACCCGAAGAGAATAAAAGACACTGCAAGTTCTGTGTGTGCAATTAGCTCTACTTTTTTTATTTACAAATTCACATACTTATAGCACACTGGTTACACAAAATCACGTACTTCAGCAAACTACTCCCATCTTATCTTTGTCTTAAACACTCATTGTGCATGTTTTCGTTACACAGACCTTGCTACATTCTCACAGGAATTCTCCCAAGGGGCTGGTGGTTTATCTCCTGTCTGCCATATCCAAGGTGATGGGCACAGTTTCTTGCAAACAACAAAATAATAATAAATAACTTCTACAAACTAGCTGCATTTAAGCTGACTTTAAGCTGTACAAGGACAAAATGGCTGACAGGTAACAAGATAGTGCCAGCTTAGCAAAATCACATTTCTCATTTCCCATCTTTTTATTCATTATTTACTCTATACTACCTATCAGAGATCACATTCTTGCTGTCGCTTACAATGGGTACTTATAATACACATACACCCTTCTAACAGAACATATGCATAGGGATGCCTAAAACTGGATACATAGAACAACCCATCCCCCACCAATAGCAAGTCCATGATCCCTCTTCTAGCTGATATTAATAGATGGTCATTGAGTCGACAACCGTCTTGCACCCGCTGCATGTCCTGATGTCAGATCTTCACATATATCAGTGAACATGAGAGGCTCTGGGGCCTCTTGTGCTTCCTTTTGGTCTCCTAACTATAGATTTCATAGGGAAGGAAAAAAGGAAAGGGAGGGAGGGAGAAAATACACAGTGCGCTCGGCAAGTGTTATATGTCACTTATTTCACAATTGAAGGGATTGTCCATTGTACTGTATATCTTCATAAGGATAGGCTTCAGTAACGAGCATGTGGATTCCAAGGAAGAGGTTCTTGGCTTCTGCACTGATCACAGATGGCAGTAGTACTGAGAGTTCCACAAGGTTCACACTCATTAGATGGGGTGTACAGTACAGCGATTAAGACAGGTGTGGTAACTTTCATTTTTCTGGAAGCTTTAATAGCTTTAATACACTTGTTAATAAGCCACATCATCAGTTTCATTAATATATATAATAAGGATTAGTAGTAGTCCTTGAAGTACAACATGAATTAAACCTGATACTGATGACCTGATACTCATTCTTCTATAAACTTGAACCAATCGACCAGGTACAGCCATGAAAACTATCCTTCTAGATAAACATCTCCAGCATGCTCCTTTAAAAATGTATATTTCATATCTTATTTTTTTGGAAGTGTTCATCAATTATTTTCTCTGAATCATCTGGGTCATTAATGAGAAATGTGGAACCCTGGTCTCCAAAATGAGTATTTAGGGTCAGGCAGTACCCTCCAGACTAAGCTGTCAGGTAGTCCAATATTAAAATATTGTCTTGTGTAAATGTAATAATGTGTTGGGCCACAATACTCACAAATACATTTCTGTTTTGGGTGTAAACCCCTACAGTCATGGGTTTCTCTTTTCTTTATTTGGTTGGGTTGAACATTCATATTGGAATTTTTCTCATTATGTATAATGATCTCTACATTACTATTGGCGTGAGTCTGGTTCTTCCAGACCTGGTGTCACACGCCGATCCTTCGGTTTCTACAAATAAGACCCGACACATTTATTTGCTTCCCGCTGACCTCCGCACTCCGGCCGTCAGCGTCTTCTTCTCGGGTCTGCGCATGCGCAGACTCAATCTTCTTATGCCCTCTGCCTATCTCCCATTGGATACTAAATTTTGGCTCCGAACTTTTAAAGGCACTTCCCCCTGCAGCTCAGTGCCTGTTTATCAAGTTACCTGCTTGGTATTAGACTTGTCCGCAGAGCTGACGCTCCATCACTCCTGCTATGACCTGTCCTCCACAGAGCTGACAATTTATTGTGTAATTCGCCACTATCCCTGTGGTAACCACTTGTCCGCAGAGCTGACGCTTCATCACTCCTGCTGTAACCTGTTGTCTGCAGAGCTGACACTTCATTGTGTACTTCGCCACTATCCCTGTGGTAACCACTTGTCCGCAGAGATGACGCTTCATCACTTCTGCTGTAACCTTTGTCTGTGGAGCATCTCCTATCTATATTCCCCTATAGGTTTCGCCTGATAATTCCAGTGAGGGCCGCGACCTGCGGAGTGGACGCAGCTAAGAATACCGTCCGTCCGTTAGACTCCGCGCCTTGCTGGTAGTAGTGCTAAATTAGGCTTTCCTTTCTAGACTGGTACACATCTACAGAGTACAGCAAATGAAAGTAGCGTGCAATCAATATTCCTCCTGCTAATATCGTTGAACACCACTTTCTGGTGTCCTTTGGACCTTCAAGTAACTTATAAATTACATTTTACTCACTCTCCCCTTGTCTTAAGAGCTTGCAGTGGAATGCGTGTATCCAGGTGTCATTTCCCTATACTTTCACTGCAATGGGAGTCATCAATAAGACCTGGAAAGGACTCTCGTATCTGGCTTCAATCCTGACGTGCTTTCTCACGGCCACCCAGCCCCCTGGTTGCAGTTTATGGGTACCTGCATTGACCATGTATTTCTGTTAGTTGTTTCTATAATAAAACAACATAGTTCAACAAATCACCATGTACATGCTGTAGTTGCTGTGGAAAATAACAGCCTGTTCTGTGTGCTGTGCCAAACAGAATATCATATGGTGCTAAACCTGTGTCTTTCCTGGTAGTGTTTCGTACTGAGTGCAGGGCCATAGGTAAACATGAGATCCATGGCAGGCCTGTTTCAGCCACTATTTTCTGCATTTCCAAATTCAGAGTACCATTAAGGCGCTCCACACATCCCGAACTTTGAGGTCTGTAGGGGGTTAGAAGGGCAAATATGATTCCCCATGTCTTTTAACAGTTCCTGGAATTCTTGCACCGTAACGTGTGTCCCTCTGTCACTTTCAATGTCCTCCGGTACCCCATATCTGCAGATTACTTCACTCATAATTTTCTTGGCTACTGTTTTAGTATTTGCTTTCCTATACGGCCATGCCTCCAGCCAGTGACTAAAGAAGTCTACACAGAGTAGCAAATTCTCAAAGCCTGAGCATTTGGGAAGTTGTATAAAGTCTACCTGTATCCTCTTATAGGGATACTATGTCTGGGGTGTGCTTTTCTATAGGACAGACTTACCCGGGTTATTCTATGCACAGATTAGACATCCTGCCACTAACACCTGTGCTGCTTGGATGAAACCTGGTGCTATCCATAACCTGTTAGTGAGTGCAACCATAGCATCTTTCCCCAAATGCACTTTTCAATGTGCTATATTGGCCATAATGGGATAAAGTGCTTTTGGCAGATGCAAATGCTGACCTTTACACCACTCTCCTTTCAATTCTAGTGCTCCATGTTTTGCCCAAGCCTTGTTCTCATTCTCTGTTGCTTGTTTCTGCATAATTTGGAGTGTGGTATAGTCAAGCCTGGGGTCAGGAGTCACCATGTAAATAGACTCCCCTTGGGGTACTGGGGCTATGGTGGCTTCATGTGCGGGCTGGTCTACCAGTCTATTTCCCTTAGCTTTGTCTCTGTGTGTGCCTTTACCTACATCACTGACAGTTTGGAGGCAGCTGGAATGCAGTGATCAGTGCCCTGGTATGTTCAGCATGTTGACTGGTTTACTTGCTTAACCCATGAAATCCATACTTTTCTATATTGGTGTCACTCACCGGACCGTGAGTGCTTCTACACTGGTGCGAGGTCCTCCATCTTTTCTACCTACACCTGTGTGGAATCGTGGCTGCCCGCTATCCTGCCATCTGCGCATGCGCAGGACCTGCTATTAACTTCACCTGTCCATTGAGGTGATTGACAGATCAATCACCTCACCCTATTTAAGGCACCTGCAACCCTAGGTAGGGGCCTGAACTTGAAGTCTCATTCCCCGTGAACTTCTATAGGTGTGTGCAGTTTCCAAACTGCTTCCAGCTTTATTCGTGTGTACAGTTTCCAAACTGTTTCCAGCTTTATCCATACTACAGCTTCCACGCTGCTCCCTGCTCAACTCAGCGGCGGTTCCCATACTGCTACAACACTATCACTCTGCTGATCGTGTCACAGCTTCCACGCTGCTCCCTGCTCAACTCAGCGGCGGTTCCCATACCGCTACAACGCTATCACCCTGCTGATCGTGTCACAACTTCCACGCTGCTCCCTGCTCCACTCAGCAGCGGTTCCCATACCGCTCCAACGCTATCACTCTGCTGATCGTGTTACAGCTTCCACGCTGCTCCCCTGCTCAACTCAGCGGCGGTTCCCATACCGCTACAACGCTTCACTTCTCAGCTGATTCCGGATCTACACAACTGGGTATGCTCTACTGACTATTGACTATTGCCTATTTGCTCACATACCAGTTGCATCCATTGTTGTTTGCTGCACAGGGTACAGGTACCCATATAGACTGTGTTACCGCATTGCTTCATTTAGGACAAGCTTTCACTCAAGCTACGATATCTCCTCACGCTACTACTTGGCGTTATTGTGCATATCTGCTGTTACCAGCCTCTCCTCACTGCAAGGCATCTACTCTATACAGACTATTCATTGTGCCTTCCATCCCTGCCTCTCAAGACATTGCTCTACTCGCGCTGTTCCCATACAGTCACAGTTTGCCTTTCAACTTCACTCTCTTGCACCTGGACAAGTCCTCACTCCTTCACACAGCAGTGGTACAACTTGCTGCACGCAGACCACTGACTTCCCTGCTACCTACCCGCACCTGGACAAGTCTTCCTATTACAGCAGTGGTACAACTTGCTATACGCAGAACACTGACTCTCCTATTACCTACCTACACCTGGACCCGACTTCTCACCATAGCGGTGGTATAATTTGCTGCACGCAGACCACCGACTACCCTGCTACCTACCTGCACCAATACTATTCTTCCCATCACAACAGTGGTACAACTTGCTGTACGCAGACCACTGACTCCTGGTGACAACTGTTCTGTTTGTGCTAGGTTTAAAATTTCTGTTACCGCATGTGGCACTATTAGGTTTACTGGGTGCCCTAGCACAATATCTGTACTTTTTTCAAGCACTACCGCAGATGCAGCTACTGCTTTAACACAACTAGATGCTGCTCGTATGATTGGGTTTAACTGTGCAGAGTAGCATGCAAGTGGCCTTTGTTTGTGACCATCTAAAGGCACTGAATTTACTTCAACTTAAAATTGGTTAAACATTTGGTTCTGCTCAGAAGAGCGTGTAAATGGCTTACTATCATCCAGAAGTGCTAATGCAGGAGCACCAGGGCCGGATTTACCGCTAGGCAACCTAGGCACCTGCCTAGGGCCTAGCGGCTCTCGGGGGGCACAGCTGGGGGGGACAGGAGCAATTTAAAATAAAAAATAAAACATTTTGGCTCCTCCCCCGACTCGTGCGAAAGGCAATAGAAAGGTAAGTAAAACAACGGAGGGAGAGAGGTGGTGATGGTGAAGGGGCACAGAAGTGGTCATGGTGATGGGCACAGAGGTGGTGATGAGCACAGAGGTGGTGATGGTGAAGGGCACAGAGATGGTGATTGGCACAGAAGTGGTGATGGTGATTGGCACAGAAGTGGTGATGGTGAAGGGCACAGAGGTGGTAATGGTGAAGGGGCACAGAATTGGTGATAGTGATTGGCACAGAGGTGGTGATGGTGAAGGGCACAGAGGTGGTGATGGTGAAGGGGCACAGAATTGGTGATGGTGATGGGCACAGAGGTGGTGATGGGCACAGAGGTGGTGATGGTGAAGGGCACAGAGGTGGTGATGGTGATTGGCACAGAAGTGGTGATGGTGAAGGGCACAGAGGTGGTGACAGGCACATAGGTGGTGATGGTGATTGGCACAGAGGTGGTGATGGTGATGGGCACAGAGGTGATGGTGAAAGGGCACATGTGATATTGTGAAGGGGCAAAAGTGACAATGAAGGGGCACAGTGTGATGATAGAGGGACAAAAGTGACAAGAGCACATACTTGGATTTATGTGTATTATTTTTGCAAACAACTTAAGTTAGTATTTCTGCCCTGACTTCAATATTTATTAAGTTGTTTTGACCCAACTACTTAAAAAAACGGGACTGCTTGGTAATTATTTAGGGGTGCCTTTTTCTGCAGCAGGGTGGCCTTGCTCTTTTCACATGTTAGGTATGACCCCAAAGATGCAAGCCACGCCCTCACCTCCTTTGGCGGCACATGCTTTCATATCTACTTAACTATAGGGGTATATGGTAGGCATGCGGCGGCACATGCTTTCACTTCTACGTAACTATAGGGGTATATGGTAGGCTGCAAAAATATAGTGCTATGGATTGTTTCAGGGAGGGGGCCCAAAAACAGTATCCTGCCTAGGGCCCTATGAGGTCTAAATCCGGCTCTGAGGAGCACGGATAATAGCTCTTAAAGTTTTAAGTCTTTTCCATTTATGTACAAACATTCAATTCCCATCAATGCATTACTATACCCATAATATAAAGAAGTATTTACAGTATATGGCGATTATAGCACAATAAATAAGGGCAGTGAATGTTTTTACAACACTGATTGAGTCAAAACTATTATGAGGATAAAAATAAAAACCTTGGGCTAGATTTACTAAGCTGCGGGTTTGAAAAAGTGGGGATGTTGCCTATAGCAACCAATCAGATTCTAGCTTTCATTTATTTAGTACCTTCTACAAAATGATAGCTAGAATCTGATTGGTTGCTAAAGGCCACATCCCCACTTTTTCAAACCCGCAGCTTAGTAAATCTAGCCCCTTGTGTTTTCTACCATAATTTGACATTACATTGCATTACTTTCTTTCAAACCAGCTAATATAAAATTTGGTTAAAAAAAACAAAAACAAACTCAAACACTATTTCATATTCAACTATGTTAGTCCATTTCTCCTTCTCTCTTTAAAAACATACCTTCTGACCTTCTATGACATACAGTAAAACCACCTAGAAGTTCATGCATTTATTATGCGAATAGCCCATTGTTATGAGCCGCGGCTCCCCGACGGGCCGCCGTGGCTCACTTCCGGTTCTCCCAGATGCCCCGGCCGTCTCCATGACGACCGGGACGTCACTTCCACGCTCCACGTCTCGGTTGCCTGGGCAACAACCGGGACGCTCTGCCTCGCCTGCCGCAGCGCCCTGAGATTATTTTCTCCTGCCAGCATGCGCGCAGGAGAAAATAAGGGTGACTAGTTTATTCTTTTCTTCTTTGACCTCATGAGGGTCCCTCTTGTGGCACAGCCTATACACTGGCATTGGCTGTGTATTCTGGGCAGGGAATTGCTGGGCTTGACATTTGCACACTGTGATGATGTAATTGGGAGGAGTCGCTGCTCACGGCTCCTATTGGTTCCTCTCACTATTTAAGGCAGTGAAGACAGAGCCTCACTGCCAGTCATAGCACCCAGTGTAGCTAGGCTCCTGTTCCTTGTTTCCCTGCTCCTGTGCTGTATTCTAGTTTGGGTTTCCCGTGTATGACCCCTGGCTTGTTTCTGGACCTTGTTGTTTTGCCTGTGACTGACATCCCGATGGCTACAAAATACACCCACCACACCATCCTCATCAATATCCTCAGAAGCGCTCGGAGTTAGCCCGGCATCCCACTTAAGGCTGGATGACTCCTGCACTATTATTGATTCCTCTGAAGAAAGCGTTAGTCCCACTGCTGCTGCTGCTGTTGCTGCTGCTGGGGGTGAATCATCATCCCAGAGGCAGGTCAAGAAAATGAGCAGTCCTACATTTCAGCAATTAACTGTGAAACAATCATTTGCGACGGGAAGCAAATATGACAGCAGTCACCCAGTTGCCAAGCGAATCACAGACGCCATGGCTGCAATGTTAGTGTTAGATCTGCATCCAATATCCACAATAAACGCAGCTGGTTTTTCACAGTTAATTGAGATTTTGTGTCTGCGTTACAGAATTCCATCGCAACACCATTTTTCCCGTGAAGCTATTCCACAACTATACCAAAAAGTGTGTACAAATGTAGAGATTGCGCTGCAAAATGCCATTCTGCCCACTGTCCACTTAACCACAGATATGTGGACAAGTGGAAGTGGTCAAACCAAAGACTATATGACTGTGACAGCTCACTGGGTTGGTCATTCACCTTCACCAGCAGGGACAGCAGCAGCATGTACACCACTACGTAACATTTGTCACAGGCAGGCCACTCTTTGTATCACCGGCTTCACTAACAGGCATACAGCTGACAATTTGTTACGCAAACTAAGAGATGTGATTGATGGCTTATACCACTTGGACTCTCCCCAGGATATGTAATTTCTGATAAGGCCAGCAATATCGTGCGAGCATTACAGCTGGGTGAATTCCATCACATTCCCTGTTTTGCTCACACCATTAACTTGGTGGTGCAGAGCTTCCTAAGAAATAACCGTGAGGTGCAGGAGATGCTTTCGATGCTTTCGGTGGCCCGTAAAATTTCAGGACATTTCAGGCATTCTGCCACAGCATGTAGGAGATTGCAGCAGCTCCAAGAACAGTTTAACTTGCCCTGCCACCAACTTAAGCATGAGGTGTTAACTAGGTGAAATTCCACCCTGTACATGCTTCAGAGGATGGAGGAACAGTGCAAAGCTATCCAAGCGTATTGCACAAGTCATGACATTGGGAAAGGAGGGTGATGTATTTCAATCTTGCACAGTGGGGAATCCTTTCAGTGCTGTGCAAGGTGCTGAAAGCATTTGAAGTTGTGACGTGTGAAGTGAGTGTAGACTCTGCTAGTTTGAGCCAAGTCATTCCTTTAATTAGACTATTGGAAAAGCCGCTTGAGAAACTGAAGGAGGAGATGAAATCAAGCAATTCCGCAAAGTATGTTAGCCTTGTAGATCAAGTACTTAATTCGCTTCACAATGATCCTCGAGTTATTAAGATCTTGAACTCGGATCACTATGTTTTGGCCACTGTGCTTGATCCAAGGTTTAAGACCTACATTAAGTCTTTGCTTCAAAATGACCGAGATGTGAAATTTTGCAAGGAGCTATTGATTAGCAAGTTGTCCGCTGAAATAGGCCTTGGCTTGCCGACGTGTCCTCCTTCAGTTTCTCAAGCAGCTGCTGCTCGTAAAAAAATTAATTTTCCAAAAAGAAGCAGGGAAGACACAGGGGGCAGACCAGAACAGTTTAACATCTGGGCTGGTTTGAAGGATTTTTCAAAAAAATGTGTGACCTTGCCCATAACTCCAACCAATATGAGTATTAACATGCAAAGGATGGTGGAGGATTATTTTCAAGAGGTAATTGATATGGAAATGTCAGACCGTCTCTTTCCTTACTGGGAAGAAAAGCAGGCCATTTGTAAACCCATGTACAAACTTTCTTTGCAATACCTAAGCTGCCCACCCTCCAGTGTGTACTCTGGACGAGTATTCAGCACAGCCGGGAACTTAGTCAGTGATCGCCGTAGAAGGTTACTTCCAAAAAATGTGGAGAAAATGATTTTTATAAAAATGAACTACATCTTCCATGAGGAAGGCCTTCACCATCCAAGACATCCAAGCACTGACAGTTCTCTAATGGCGGATTCAAGCGGCAATGAATTGATAGTCTGTGATGATGACGTACACAATGAGGAGGGTGAGGATGAAGCTGAAGATGATGATGATAACATCTTTTTAAAACTTTCTATTTTAGTATAGGGTGCAATCTACCCCCAAAGAGGAAAGGGACTTGGGGCATTTCTATATCACGTACCGTCTTGAAAGGCTGCTGTTTTGGCAATTGCTCAATAAATGTAGGGTGTCATTCACAGATTGAACTCAAACTGGCTTTGTCCATTTCAATTAATATTGCACAGTCTAAAACGGCTGAATTTTTTAGTATTTTCTACAAGTGAAGAGGGGCCTAGAGAGACAGGAACCAAACTGCCTTTGTCCATTTCAATTTATATTGTACAGTCTATAACGGCTGAATTTTTTACTATTTTCTACAAGTGGAGGGGGGACTATAGAGACAGAAACCAAACTGCTTTTGTTCATTTCAATTTTTATTGTACAGTCTATAAAGGCTGAATTTTTTTGTATTTTCTACAAGTGGAGGGGGGCCTAGAGAGACAGAAACCAAACTGTCTTTGTCCATTTCTTTATATATTTAACTATAAGTGTAGGGTGTAATATACACCCAAAGACAATGGCTGCATTGCCAATATGCATAGATGGAGAGGAAGACAATTTGGTTTGTGTGTAGAAATAATGAAAACCTACCAGAAATTAAACAGTTTTTTTCATAATTTATTAGCTTTACAATTACATTACTAATCCAAGAAACAAGTGGAGCACTAATGTGGCTATTTTATGCCCAAAAACATTGATTTTTAAACAAAATTGCAAAACAAAACCAAACAAAACAAAAACAAAAACATGCAAGGGCGGTTTGGCAAAACCAAAACACAACGGTAATCCAGATCCAAAACCAAAACACGTAGGGTCAGTGAGCATCTCTAATTAGTACACCATTATCAGGTAAACAGTAAACATGCATTGAACAGCTGCTAATAAGACACTTGTTTACATGTTTCTCTATGTAGCTTAACTGTGACGCTATACGTTCCATGCCATGAAAATTTGATTTCCTCAAAGGGGCAGTCCCTAATCTCACAAACAGGGAATGTCAAAGTGACGTGACCTGGGCGAGTATTTAAAGGGGTGTAGTACTAATTAACGGTACTCACTAGCCCAACAAAGAAGAGGACGACAGAAAGACAATGACTTGATACTACAGCGACCTGAAAAAAAAACTACTTACTTCAGGGATTAGGGGTATTAGGGTTAAAGAATTAAGATTAGGGTTAGGGTTAACCCTAATCCCTAAAATAATACTTACATTATATTAATGACAGCTGGATCCGTCCATTGTCGCTTTAAGACAAGTTACGCTTCATTATGACATCATCTAACACAGTCATCATCACAGTGAGTCATCCCATGAAGACATCTGCATCCTGGTAAGTAGGGTTTTTTTTCAGGTCACTGTAGTATCAAGTTGATATCAACCTGTCGACCACTTCTTTGTTGGGGAAGTCAGTACCGTTAAACTGACTACCACTGCTTCAAGGTCACGCCTTTCTCATCACCTAGTAAAGCCCCCTTGAATGACTGATGTGTTTTCCTGGTTTTCAAATATTCATTGAACAGGTTCTCAAAAGGTTCCAGGCATTTAGCCATTTTGAAAGCAACACTGCTCCTTTCAAAAATCAGAGTACTCCCATGAGATACCTCGCATTGTGTCTACAAATCACTCAGCATTTTCTCAACAAAATCTCCCATCACCAAATATTCACACATATTTTCAGATTCTGTGATTTCCATATCAAAAGTGCAAATATATTCACTTGAACAATTCTCGCTCACAAACGGCATTTTATCTCGTAACATTTCTTTATGGGCAAAACAAACCCTCCTGACTTTTGAAAACATTCATCAGCGCCATTTTCACACAGATTAAAAACGCTTGTAATATCTGCATGTAAAAGCTCACTACCACCATTGTCTTTTAACTTAAATTGAAAGCAATTTTTCCTCAAATTCACAGACAAAATTATTTTGTTCAACTACAGAAACAGCTCGTTGGACCCCAGCCAGCTGGAGGTCACTGTTTTCTCCTGACACTATCTGTACATTGTTTACAGTTTTGTCTGTCCACTGATTCATGCAGTGACGGACCAAAGATTTTAAAGCTTCTTTTGCATCTCTGCAAAAGCTTACAGTTAAGCAATGCAGGCATTACAGTTACAAATATACAACTTTTCCGACCTTGAAACATGTCTCTTGTAAAACGGTCAAGACAGAAAAACACGGATCCTCCTCACACGCAGTAGGACAGAGACAAAACTCACATACAGAGGAAGAAAAATTAACTGATATCTTTAAGCCTACTGCTGTGGAACGACAAGTCCCAGCATTAGACTAAATACAAGTCAGCTTCCATATGTTATTACCACTCACCACTCTGAACCCATTTTAGTTACTCTTGAATTATTGAACCATACTCGAAGAACCTTTTTATCAATGTTACATACATTGTCAGATAACAAAATACAGAGTCCTAGAAGATTTCTTTCACACTAGACAGATAGGGGGAGAGAGATTTGCAGCTTCTCTGTTGCTCATAGCCCCCCTTCTTATCTCAACACACTGAAATCTTTTATAAGGTGGGGAGCACATTTCACTCTTTCAGCTGCGCAGCATCAAACATACATTTATAGTACACAACCTACTTGATTCATTATGTCATTCAGATTCTAATTCATTTAGCATATCCACTCAACACATATCAATTCATTCTTTGGCTATTCCCG
Source organism: Mixophyes fleayi (assembly GCF_038048845.1). Taxonomy (NCBI): domain Eukaryota; kingdom Metazoa; phylum Chordata; class Amphibia; order Anura; family Limnodynastidae; genus Mixophyes; species Mixophyes fleayi. The sequence continues at coordinate 92,666,831 of NC_134404.1, read as the reverse complement.
CTTTCGTGAAAAATCACTTGCAGACCTACTACTCCCCCCATATCCTAGAAATCTGTGCATCATTTCTATGGGGGAGTTGCTGTCATCTATCCGCTTACTGTTTGGATTCCCCATATTGACAGTATTCTGTTGAGTCCCATTAGAGACTCTGATCTAGTTTCTGTGGGTTATCCTAACAGTGGACGTCCCATTTTGTGGAGTCCTTGGGGTGGATGTCTTGTTCTGTGGGCTCACTAACACTGGATGTACCTGTGAACTCCTTACACTGGATGTCCATGCAGAATAGCCTTTTTGACAGTATCTGGGTGAATGTCTGCAAAATTCTTTTAAACTTTGGGCAGATTACAGCATCTCCCTTCTTTGATAAATTTCTGGGGATGGTGTTGGTGTGTCAAAATTCACTCATCGTTCAGAAATCTAATTACCAATGCAATTACAGTAAACAGTAAACAAATTGAGTTAGTAATTACTGTATAAATCTGAGACTTACAGATCTACATGCCTGATACCTTATCAGGCGTTATAGTCAGAGTCCTGTGGCTCAGGTCAGCAGTCTCGGTGTGGACCTCCAATGCTGTTGGATCTAATTTGTCAGTTTACCTGTCAGCGTCAGTTTACCAGTTTGTGAGCTCATCAGCTGGAGAGAATAAAATACACTGCAAGATCTGTGTGTGCAATTATCTCTACTTCATTATTTACAAATTCACCTACTTATAGCACTCTGGTTATACAAAATCACGCACTTCAGCAAATAACTCCCCTATCTGTCTTATCTTCGTCTAATCCACTCATTGTGCATGTTTTCATTACACAGACCTTGCTACATTTTCACAGGAATTCTCCCAAGGGGGCTGGTGGTTTATCTCCTGTCTGCCATATCCAATGTCATGGACACAACACAGCTTCTTGCAAGCAACAAAATAATAATGAATAACTTCTACAAACTAGCTGCATTTAAGCTGTCTTTAAGATGTACAAGGACAAAATGGCTGACAGGTAACATGATGGCGTCAGCTTAGCAAAATCACATTTCTCAAAAGTCTAGAAAGGTAGAAATTACCAAAATGTTTCATCTGTTAAGTTCTCATGAGTTATTAAGATTGCATTTTATTTGCTATGTTGTAATTTCTCAGAATAAAGATTATCAACTAGACCCGTTTATCTTAAGGCTAAAGATATATGCACACATCAAGGGGATGGATACAGAGCTGGATTAAGGCTTTGGGGGATCTGGGGCACATAAGAAAGAGGGGCCCTTCTGGTCTAAATTATTTATGTATATTGTAGAGAAAAAGAAAGAGAAAAAGGCAGTCTGCTACAGACCTTTAACAGAGATTAGCATTTCCTCTGGCAGTCTGCATGCTCATGCTGCAGACAGGGTTAAAACTCTACACTTCTCCACACATGGAGCACAGGGTTACAGGAGGAGCACATGGATGTAATTATCTAAGGGTTTAGTTAGATAGTGCTTGGGAGGAATCATAAATAGCTGCTTTGTGTTGTGGGTTGAACAACCGATGTCAGCCAGTGTCCGGTGACTAGTGAGAGGACTGTGTGTCTAGTTATCAGCAGGGTAGCATGGAATTGTTTGGTGTGCTTTTCACTATATATATATATATATATATATATATATATATATATATATATATATATATATATATATATATATATTATTCAAACAACAAGAATACAAAAAATGGCGCTTGTAGCAAAACACCAATAGTCCAAGAAAAGTCTATATTTTCTTCTTAATACACACTCCCAATGTGCAGGTAGCTGCCAATCCTCTTTACCAAGCGGTGTAGCATGGAAACAACCTATAAAAGAGAAATGGAGGAGGAGGCGCACAATAGTGTAGTATATTGATATATTATTGGAATCACACAGGAATCCACAATAGGACCAAAAACACCAGTGTAGAGGAAAACCCCCCAAAAAAAACAGTGTAGAGGACACCACAAAAAACTGTAGTATACCCAATAATGAGGGTATAAGTGTACCAGACATTTGGTGGCAGCTTATTGTCTTATAGTAACAGGACTTGTGATATTTCCATGTTCTATAAGTGAAACCCACATAAACCAGGACACACTTGTGCAGATGTATGCGTACCAGAAATCAGTATTTTTCAACTTGTCTGTGTAGAGATCTCACAGCTGATCAGGGATAGATCACAAAACTGGATGCACAGCTGACAGCCTCAGAAAATTTTGGGAAAAGGGCAAAGAGACATAAGATGCCGAGAAAGTCCAGGACATATGTCTTTCATGGCGATAGCCGCTCACCGTATATATATACACATATATATATATATATATATATATATATATATACATATATATATATATACACACACACATATATATATATATATATATATACACACACACACATATATATATATATATATATATATATATATATAAAACCAACAAGTTGATATAAATGGCGCTAGAAACCACAGCGTGACAGAATTACCAATATAAATCAAATACAGTATAAAATGGAACAGTTCCAGATATATGGTTGGCTCAAGTGTGAGCGGCAGCCACGATAACCTGTAGCCAGATGGTCAGTCCGGAAATGGAAACACTGCAACAGAAGACAGGCACGGTGCCTCAATGTGTATTATCAATTGTATATATATATAGACGAATGTAATAAGCTGCGTACCATGAGGTTTTAGTAGGTCGTCTTAATATATATATATATTCTCTCCATCTCAACTGATCAGTCGGCGGAGACATAACAGTTATCAGTGCAACCGGTTTAATCGCATTCTCTATGCAAAGTGACATCCTAATGGAAAGAGGACACTGATTAGTGTTAGTCGAAGTTGAGATGGAGAGAATATATATTTGATCATCTAAGGAACTTATCTATGCTTATACCTAGAGAACATCTGGTACGCAGTTTATTATTATACATCACGTGGGTGTCTAATATACTGTATATGATCCTCCACCTTGGGTATATATGGTTTTTTCTCACAATAAGGAAACCTAAATAGGTGGTGTGCATGCTCACAAGAAGTGTGATGTATACCATGACCGTACTACTCTATGCTACTTTTGTTTTTCCTGCATTGTCTGAGCTGTGATTTATTGGGAGGACAGCCTGGAAGGAGGGTCTCCCATATATGATTAAGACGACCTACTAAAACCTCATGGTACACAGCTTATTACATTCGTCTATATATATATATACAATTGATAATACACATTGAGGCGCCGTGCCTGTCTTCTGTTGCAATATATATATATATATATATATATATAGACAATAACGGGTCCAAGGGACTGAGTCAAGTTTATTTTTTTTTATTATGACATAATGTTAGTGAATTTTTAATATCCCTCTTCAATAAATATTTACAACAATCCTAGAGAGTAAAAACAATTGCATCTAGCATGCAGAGAATGAGGAACTTAATTGTGAAATTTGCATTAATGAAAAAGAGACATTTTCAGGGACAGCATTTTTCATTGTAAATTAAGGACAGTTGGCATCTATTTAAAAATTTAATAATATCATGCATTTCATAAATTGTGCAAACTTCATATAACAAGTGTGGCAACATTTTCTTTGAAAAACATGTCAAGACTGAAGACTGACAGCCAGACAGGAAAATATACCCAGCTACTCAGGGAGATTGCAGCAATGAAAGCTGTTAATGCTTATCTCTTACTCTTGCCATTACTAGTCGCCATAGGGGGTGTGACCAGACACCAGAGAGGCATGTGGACAGCTACTAGAGTGCACGGAAGGAAATAAGAATCACTGGCCCAGTTATAACAGTTTACTGTAGCTACAAATATAATGCGTATATTAGAGATGTGCGCTGACCCCCATGTTTTGGTTTTGGATGTTATTTTGGCTCTAAAACGTGTTTGGTTTTGTAACTGTATTTGACAAAAAATTGTGATAAGTTTTGTTTTTGATCTGGATTTAATTCAAAATTGTGAAAAAGAGGTAAAATAATGTCACTTTGAGCTGCTTCTGATCCTATATTACTATGTATTGCGTTAACATTCATTTCCAGTCATTTTCAGTCTATTTTCTAATGATCTCTTCACAGCTGTCTAAATTTTCACCAATTTTGGCCAAAGTCTGCAGAGAGCTGTCTTAATGAAGGATTTTGTCATTTTGCTATCCTTGCATTTGCTTTCTCCCATTCAATTTCAAGAATAATTAAACAGCAAAGTCTTGATATTTCCCTTTGATTGCACCCAAACCTCTTTCGCATGTTCAGACTTACTATTACCATAATTGAATAAATAAATGCACACACGTACACCAATGTAAATTTGTTAAAAGGTCACAGTTTTTATTTAAACAACAATGGTGGAGAGCAATGCAAGTCAGTTAACTACTAACAGCAAAAACAAACAGTGGAAGGTCAAATTGCTATAACACCACTGGTCCCAGGATATAATTCTTTACAATTGGCCGGTGCTAAATCTGGCATCTGAGTGACTACACCCCTTCTGGACTCACAATGAAGTTTCCGCTCAAAACAGGTCAAGGGATCCTCCACACAAAATGGCCAAGAGACAGTTTACTTTAAAGGAGAAATAAAATATGACAAAAATACTGAGTTTATATCTGCACTGCTCCCAAATACAGCTTTTCTATTTGACCAAGGATATACACTTCCCAAAAGCAATAAACAAATAACAATAGAAGGTGCTGAAACCTCAAGCTCTTATGGTGTTCTTCCATAACAAATGAATAAAAATTAATACTTAAATTCAATGGAGTTCAGATTCTTCTTTGTAAGAAATCACTCCCCATAAGGATAACCATGTAAAAAAAAAAAAAAAATATCGAAAAATCATAGTGTGATATTGTTTACATAAAAGTATCCAAACAATGAAAATAATGCAAAATAATAAACATCAATGTGATAATCTTCTGCAGTCACTACCCTACGACCCACGACCTACAAGTGAGCCCAATATAATTCAATTATATAACACAAACTTAGGAACAGAAGTGGCGCTAATGACAAAATAAAATGAATAATACATCCTAAAGTAAAACAACAGCATATAAAATCACTTCAAACAATGTATATTCACAAAAAAGTTCGACAAGTGACCTTCTTTCCATGTTTCTACTATTCAACTCTGTTTAAACAAACAGATCAGAAAATATAGAACTGATAGAGCATTATCTATCCTTTATTAAAATTCAAACTAAACATCACATATGGAGATATCTTCCAGAAAAAAGTGATATTAAAAATAATCCAGCACGTGAGTATATAGATTGAAAGGAGCTTGAGAAAATATACATATTGTGATGAAGAGGGAGAATCTTACTGATGAGATATGCCTTTCTTGGAAACATATCTTGTAAGTGCATTCACTGTGGGGTGCGGTGCAGATCTTTCCATTCTCTCTGGTGTTGCATGCAGATTACAGCTATGTTGCATTCATCTATTCACACTAAATTTATGTGTTATTAAAATACATTAGTGAGTTTATCTATGCGGTATTGAACTATTAAATGTTCTTGAGGTTTTTTTGCATATATTTCCGGGAGGAAAATTTGAAAGAACACATTCTTGAACCACTTGTTTTTTGTTTTTTTTTCACAAATATAATTATATTATAAGAGCTCAGCAACAAAAAGAAAAACATCTTGAGGAACATTAATAGTATGAAGTACTTTCATTTTTTTGTTAGCTTGTGGAACTGTGGGACTTTTTTGTGAATATACATTGATGAAGTTGTATTATTCATTTTATTTTGTCATTAGTGTCACCTAATTTTTGTGTTAAAGCCTCTAGACACTCTAGTTGGCACCTGCTACCATAGGATTTAAAAGGATAATAAGTTTTCCTCTCCTGCTATAGAGAAGAAAACTTTATAGTGATTAAGTGTTCAAAGGGACGCTCGACTAGTATATTATATATGTTTACACAATGATCATTTTTCTCAGTTGTAAGCTAATGGATTTTGGCTGAAGTCCTCAATCATCAAGCATTATCTGTAATATTTCATTGTTACTGGTACCCTTGTTCATTATTGCTCTCAAGAGCAATCCTAATTGTAAACAATAGAAAAATCTTTATCCTCAAATCTTGAGCCAACATAGTGATAAAAAAAATTCACCCAATCAGTGCATCTGGCAGACACTTACTTTGACATTGTCAAGAGTCGCAGAAAGTTAATACACTGAGAATATATTACATAGATCTCTCGTAAGGGAAGGCAGTGTTAACAAATTTTAGCCACTGGGAAAGAGTGAGTCAACAACAAAACACTTTTGAAATGATAATCAAGAATCAAAGGGGTAAACTTATCAAGTGGAGATGTTGCCTAAAGCAACAAATCAGATTCTATTTATCATTTATTTAGTACATTCTGCAAAATGACAGCTAGATCTGATTGGTTGCTATAGGCAACATCTCCACTTTTTCAAACCCGCAAGTATCAAATAAGGCAATAGACACATTTAAGTAATTAATGCGATGGTGATACAATTTTGTATCATGGAGAAATGTAAAAGCTTGAACTGAGTTTTGGCTGATGAACCGTGGCACGTTACGTCTCCAGGGAAGTTATATTGTATTACATAAATCAGGAGTAAACAAGCATGATGAAAAATATATAGATTTGTTAGGTGATCTATTAGGCCAGGGGGAATGTTGGGTTCTCAAAGACATCTTTCCAAGCTGAATTAGCAAATGGAACAAATAATGACCAGGGCATATGGCAATATCAGAAAGCTCTTAAAACATTCAGGTCAAAAAGGAAGTGGAGAAAATAAAATAGTGTCATACAGCTAAACTGATAAGTAGAAAATAATGAAGTTGCACTCGCTTGAGTTAAAAGTAATCGTGACCAAAACAGTTGTGCTGAATTTTTAATGGGTTTGTCCTTATATAACTTCATAATATCTCTACATAGCTTCACAATTCTTCATAAAGGCTCCTATACCACACTATGTCCTCATATAATTTCATAATTCCCCATATAGCCTCATAATCCTATCATATGCCTTACTGACATTACAGTGCCATGCTACTTCAGCCCCATGAGTACTCATCCTTACTTGGATCACGTTTCCAGATGCCACTGATACAGTACCGTTGTCCTATTAATTACAGTGGCTGCACTTCCTAGTGAACTCAGAATGTTAGAGTTAGACTGTAACTAAAGACACTGCTTTTCTGTATCAGCTGCCTCTGACAATGTGTAAAGGATAACCAGTGGAGGGAGCTCATAGGTGATAAAGCTCTCTCACTGTGTGAGCATATGCTGCAGTCTAAAACCATGGAGGTACCTGGTGAGTTGAAGGGTATGCTTCTAATACTACTGCCCATAATCCAACAAGCTCCCAATAGTATTGAAGTCAATGCCTAATGCTGATTTAATAAGGCAGGTACTATATACCTTTTGGGGTATCAGGAATACAAAAATAATTATTATAACAATACATTTATAGTAAACAGCAGATCTGTATCTAAGTGACAGTTTTATATGTGAAAGCTGACAAATGAATAACATTCATAGTTGTAATGTAGAATAAATGGGTTTCTAACTTTTTGGAGCTGTACTTTGAGTAGCTGCTTCTCGCTGGGTGTGGTAAAAGGACAGTTGGAGATTATCATTACTTAAAGTTGCTGATGGCTTTTCAGTTGATCTTAGCCGCAGACCAACAAAAAAGGCAAGTAATTTATTCCTGTTCTACATCAATGTACACAACATAAATTAGAAAAGGAACATTCAGGAATGTACATAAGGAGTATACTATTATATAGTAGTTATCATTTAGAAAATGGATACCATTGCCTTAAATAATGCAATATATATATATATATATATATATATATATATATATATATATATACACATACACATACATATACGTATATACATACACATACATACATACATATATATATATATATATGTGTGTGTGTATATATGTATATATGTGTATGTATATATATATATATATATATATATATATACATACAAGTTAACCCGTGCATGATACTCATGCATTTTTTTGTCAAATAATGTCAGTATACCAAATTTCAGGTCATTCGGATGAGCCCTTTTTGAGAAAATAGTTTTTTCCACAGACACACACACACTAACACACGCCGCTACACATGCTGGGGCGGATCTAGAAAATGTTTGTTCCCCGGGGGGATGTTAGGGCGGGGCGATTTAGGCCCCGAACCCTTTCTGACTTCTGAGGCTGCCGGGGGCTGCACAGTATGTGCAGGTCCGCTCGGCAGTGACAGGCAGGGACAGTGTGCTGCCCGGCTGCTCTGATTGTGTTTAAAACACAAACAGAGCAGCCGGGCAGCACACTGTCACTGCCAAACGGACCTGCACATACTGTGCAGCCGTCGGCAGCAAACCCCTGCTAGGGGGGGCGATTGCCCCAATCGCACCCCCCTGGATCCGCCACTGTACACATGGGTGTTCATGAGGTAAAATTACCTCACGAAAATGAGTTTGAACCCTCAACTCGTCAATAATGTCAGTTTACCAAATTTCAGCCCTTTTTGAGGTTTTTTTTCCACACACACTAAGAATTTAGTAGGTCAGTTAACCAGTGCATGATACTCATGCATTCTAGTCAAATCAAGCTACTTAAGGTGTTAAAAACTCCCCACTGTCATCCCCGGCAACCACCAACCACTCCCAACTGTCACTTCTCCTTCAAGAAATATATAGGTCATTGTATAACTCTGCCCAGCAGGTGGCGCTGCAGCTTGTTTTTTTTTTTTTTCACACACAGACAGACTAACACACGCCACTAGCCATTTATATTATATATATATATATATATATATATATATATATATATATATATATGTGTGTGTGTGTGTATATGTATATATATATATATGTATACATAAGAAAACAGGGATACTCTGCACTCTCCAAACACATAATTAATGCTGTACCAAGTACTGTTCTATAGTAAAAACAGGGAATGTTAGTTCCACATATTGCAATATATATTAAGCTGAACAACTCACGCCAAAGTCTTCCCATTCTGGTCAGTCCTAACATGATCAAATGCTATGCTATTTTATCTGGGCTTAAGGCTTACCTGCACACAGC